>NC_073302.1:431454360-431509360 GCF_027595985.1 Sorex araneus
CGGGTCTCTCTGCCTCTTTCCCCGACCAGAGACCCCAGTCTGTGGGGGCTGTGCAGATCACGTCGGTGGGTGTGGGCAGGGGGCCTGGTTTGGACTTCTGTTTGGTGGGCACGTGCTTGCAGCTGCGGAGTCACCTTTAGCCCGCAAGATGCGATTCTCAGCAGAGGCGGCTCTCTAGAGGAGTGAGTCCTTTATTTATTTATCTATTTATTTATTTATTTATTTATGTATTTATTTATGAGACCTGGAACCGTGCTTGTAATTAGTTTTTCTGAGTGGCTTGAAGGGGTTTCCATTAATTGTTTTGTTAATCTTTATTATTCCCGGAGGAGGGGGTCACCGGGTGCCAGCGAGGAAGACCCTCCGTCGACAATTAAGGCTGTTAACTGTTTTCAGACGGCGCGACTCAATGCTAATTATTCTGCCAGTGTCACCTACATTCAGGTGCCTCACGTTAAATATTTCTCAGAGCAGGTTAATTAGTTTCGTTATCTGAGGCTGGATCGGGCCACAAGGCGGCAAATTCTTCTTGTGAAGTTTCCAAGAGAGATCTGCTGTTGCTTTCCGGCGTAGGAGGGTGGAGGGGGGGCGTGTTGACTGATAGATAACATCCATCCGGAGAATTTCCTCAACCCGGGTTTGAGCGGGTGGCGTGTTAGGGGCAGAGCTGACTGATGGTGTGACATGGCACGGGAGGGGGGTGGCCCAGGCTGCAGAAGCACCGTCCTGGGGGCTCGAGATTATCAGGCGGAGACCTCGCTGGCCGTCTTGCCAAGAGCCGTCCCCCTCCTGCAGGTCTCTCGGTGGCCTTTCCTCCGAGCATGGGGCATGAGCGGGGGGCTCCCCAGCTGCCTCCTCCTTTACCCAGGACACCCCATCCCCTAGAGGAAGACCCCAGCCTCTGACTCTCATTGACAAAGTCACGTTGGGGCAGGAGGGGGCCTCCAGGCTGGTCCGCCGGGGACTCTGTTAACACGCCCCAAGTGCTTCCAGAGTGAGGGTCTCTGTCTCTGCCACAGGTAATCCCGAGGCTCAGGCGGGAGCCCTGCTCGGGCCCTTGATTTTGCAGGGGCTGCCGTCGACGTTGCCGCACGCGTGGTCGGCTTACGGTATTTAGCAGTCCTCGCTCAGCCTCTAATCCCGACTGCTTGTACGGGGCCCTCTTCAAAGGCCCGCGCTCAGGCCATTTGGAGCTATCAAAAGGCAGACGGAGAGGAGGGGGGAATGAATAAAACATGATCTGGGCCATTTAGTCCAGTAAATTCCCTAAATTTCTATCTTTAGATGAAAAAAAATGGATCTCGGGGAAGCTTCCGGCGCGGGCTCTGTCGAGCGCCTTTCGGAATGCCCGGGTCTGTGCTGCATTTTAATGCGACGTTCTCCATGAACTGGAGACGCCGGGGCCATGTGGGATTGATTATTTTATTTTCACAAGGTCGTCGAGGACAGGGCGCACTATATTGTCTTGGTGTCGTCCTTATTGATTTAAGGGGAAGGCTTGTTTTAGAATTTAGGAGGACGCGTGTAAAATTCGCTTCTCCCGCGGATCGGGGATGTGTCGTTTTTTTGATGAGGATTACAGAAGTGGAGGTGTTCCCTGCCTGCCCAGCCACCCGGAACCTTGTAGGAAGCTTCTGTCAGTGTTTCCCCGGAGAGGGTGATTCTCAGCCCCCGAGGGATGCTGGAAGGATCCAGGATCCAGGGGCTCATAGCTGCAGGTTGGGTCATGTTTTCTGCTTGTTCACTTCCCGTGTTGATGCTAGCGTGCACCGCCAGTGGCTCACATTTGAATGTGGTTTAATGACCACAAATTATAGTGGTGCCAGTGTTAATGTCTCTAGCACGTTAAATGTGGTGGATTTTCATTGGGGTCTGTCTTCCTTCTCCTCATCCCCCCCCAGCACACACACACACAAAGGTGGCAGTAGACCAAATAAGTTTGGCTACACCTGGCTTGATAGCACAGCGGGTAGGGTGAATGCCTTGCACATGGCCAACCTGGGTTCGATTCCTCCGTCCCTCTTGGAGAGCCCGGCAAGCTACCGAGAGTATCCCGCCCGCACGGCAGAGCCTGGCAAGCTACCTGTGGCATATTGGATATGCCAAAAACAGTAGCAGCAAGTCTCACAATGGAGACGTGACTGGTGCCCACCCGAGCAAAGCGATGAACAGTGCTACAGTCCTTATTTGCCCATCTTGTGCATTTGTTCTACATTTCCTTCCCTTCCTGCTGTGACTGGGGTGCACATTTGGTCGCCACATTTGGAGGTCACTGTGGAGCTCACGAACACTTGGTTGAGGTAGACTAGAGGTCACGCGCCTGTGGGGTCATGGATGATCCGCGTGGGGGTGGGGAGGGAGGGAGAGAGAGAGAGAGAGAGAGAGAGAGAGAGAGAGAGAGAGAGAGAGAGAGAGAGAGAGAAGAAGAGAGAGAAGAGGGAGGGAAGGAAAAAGGAAGAGGGGAAGGGGAAGGGAAGGGAGGGAGAGGAGAGGGAAGAAGGGAAGACTCAGGTCAGATCATGCGGCGCTGGGGCTCAGGCTGTGCAGGCAGGGGCTCTGCCACCAGCGCCACATGCTCGGCCCCTGTGTCCTACGACTTCCTGGCCCCTGTTCTGGCCTGTATTCCTCCAGCTGCTTCTCTGACTCATCCGAGGCCTCCGTGCCCTTGTCCAGAAGCAGCTCAGCGCAGGTCTAGCAGGGCGAGACTGAGAACCAGACCTGAAGTCACTCGTGTCCATCAGGGAACCGTGCAGGCCGCTGCTCACAGGGCCGGGCCCGGCCGCCTCTGGGCCTTCTCACAGGCCGCCCGCTGCACGGGCTCTGCACACCTTCCACTCTCACGTGCCTCAGTGCCTCAGGGCTCGCCCAAGGGAGCTCCCTCAGCTTCCGATTCCTGCAGCTGCCCGAGAACAGCCCCCAGCGCCCAGCGTCAGTGCCCGAGTTACCGGGAGTCCGAGTGGGTGGGGGGTGTTCGCCGTGAGGCCTCCTGGCAGCTGGGCCGTCCCTGGCCTGAAGACTGGCTCCCGGGTGGGAGAGAGGCTCAGGGAGGGCCCCTGGGTGCTCAAGGACCTTGCTTTTCTTTTTATTTTTTTCTTTTTGGGTCACACCCGGCGATGCACAGGGGTTACTCCTGGCTCTGCACTCAGGAACTACTCCTGCCGGTGCTCAGGGGACCATATAGGATGCTGGGATTTGAACCCCGGTTGGCTGCATACAAGGCAAACGCCCTATCCGCTGTGCTATTGCTTCAGCCCCAAGGATGTTGCTCTTGAGGCAGGCGGAGCTGTCTGCCGGCCACCTCTGACTCCCTCTGCACGTACAGAGGGTTTTGCTAGACCCATGGCTGTTATCAGGGGCCCCAGAACTGTTTCGCGTCTTTCCAGACCCCTGGTTGAAGGTGCCTCAGCTGTGGTCAGCGGGGCCTTGGTCCTGCTGACCAGGTGCGACTCTCTTTGTTGCTTCCATGGCCAGGCGATGTCTGTCCTGTCTCAGCACGGGTCCCTCCATCTTGCTTTACGTTTCACATCAGCCAAACTCAAACGGTTCCCGTGAAATTCTGCCTGAATGCTGCATTCTCTGCCGGGGCCAACTCGCAGGGGACCCCCCCCCCCCAGGGACTCTTAAGAGTACAAGGCCGAAGAGCCGTCCCTGATTGGGTTTCCAGCTCCCCCCCTCCCCCCACCTCCCTTCCCTGAAGCCACAGTGGCCTTGCTGCTCCCTGCCCACCGTGCAGACCCACAGGTCCCGCTTTGGACTCCGAGCATCAATGCCCTGCAGTCGGCCTCTCTTTTTCCTTACTTCTGAGGAAGCTCTGTTTAGATTACTCAGGCCCTGGCTCTCTGGGAGGCCTTCCTGTGCAAAACAGTCCGCCACCGCCTACCTTTGCTCCAAGACTCTTCCCTCGCTTCCCCCTTCTTCCCTCTTTTCTCCCTTTCCCTCCCTCCCTTCCCTTTCCCTCTTTCTTCCCTTCCCTTTCCCTCTTTCTTCCCTTCCCTTCCCTTCCCTTCCCTTCCCTTCCCTTCCCTTCCCTTCCCTTCCCTTCCCTTCCCTTCCCTTCCCTTCCCTTCCCTTCCCTTCCCTTCCCTTCCCTTCCCTTCCCTCTTTCCTCTCTCTCTCTCTCTCTCTCTCGCTCTCGCTCTCGCTCTCCCCCCCCTTTCCTCTCCCTCACACCTTCCTCTCTCACTTTTCGATTCATTGGGGTACCATTTACAGGAGCGTAAACGTTTCTGTGCCTTTGGGTGCAGTGTTCATACACCGTGCCCCCCACCAAAGTGCCCGTTTTCTCTCCCCGCGGTCCACTGGACCTCTCTAGCCCGTAACCCATCTCGCTGTGCTGACCCGAGTTCAGACGTGGAGTCTCAGGCTTTGGTTTTATCGGACATTGTCTGTTCTCTTGCTTTGTTTCTCTCTATGGCCGGTACAGGTGGGGTCATCCGGTATTTGGCTTTTTCCTGACTCACTTCACTGTGCATGACCCTCCTCTGGTTCCTTCCACATTCCTACCCGAGACAAGATTTCACCTTAGAGCTGAGTTCGGAATTCATCGTGCATCGGTTCCACATCTTTATTCTCTTCCCTGTTGTTGGGTGCCCGGATTCCTTCCAGGTCTTGGGTGTTCTGGTCATGGGAATGTCTAGCTTTTGAGATAGGTGCTCTTTTGCTAGCTGCTAAGAATAGAACTACTGGAACGTATGGCAATTCTGTTTCTGATTTTTTGAGAAGTCTCTGTACTGTTTTTCTGTAATAGCTAAACCAGACGACAGTCTTACCAACAGTGGATGAAAGTTCCTTTTTCTTCACATTCCCACCAACTCTGATTGCTTCAGGTCTTTTGGGTCTAGGCCTGATTCGCTTCTGATACTGGTGGGAGGTGGTATCTTGCGGTCATTTTGATTTATTTCCCTGGTCATCAGTGAAGATGAACCTTTCTTTCACAGGCCCATTGGCTGCAGAAGAAGAGATCCTTCTGTTCATCATTTTTGGACGGGGTTATTATTATTTTTTTAAAATTTCCTTTACTACTCTTTCCCCACTGGACTGTTAGCCATCGGAGGGAGACACCAGTTTTATTCCTGACAGTATGGCTGGCCGCTTGGAACACGGGCTGCCACGTCCTGGATGCTTCATAATTCTCCGTTAAATGAACAGATGAGCTAAATAGGGCCAACTGTAAGGATCTTTCTCCTCTTCTCCTGGGCAGTTTTTGAAGAGATGTTACTCTGTGTGACATGATTTCAAGTAGAGTTGAAGTTGTCTCCTAAGCCGGGAACTGGCCGCCCCGGCATCCTCACACCTGCCTGTTCCCTTATTATCGGGCCATTCCTAAGTACCTCATGGACCAGGTATCTTCAGAAGATAGGAAGAGGGCCGAATCTCAGTTTGCCAGTAAATAGCCTTGGAAACTTGTGAAGGGGTGTGTGTGTGTGTGTGTGTGTGTGTGTGTGTGTGTGTGTGTATGTGTGTGTGTGTACGGGGGGTGAGAAGGGGTGGGGGGGAATTTGGGCTGACAAAGCTATGGATCACAGATGAGTTATTTTGTTTCTGAACTCGGACCGGCCTTCCCTTCGGGGTGCACTTGGTGTTCCCCACCCAGCAAGCACACGGGCAGTGCCAGCTTCCAGACAGCCTGGCGAGGAGGCAGATGCTCTCAGGACCTCGCCTGTTTGACGAGGAGTGAGACGGAGAAGCCGAGTGACTTGGCCAAGGCCAGCTCCCCGGGGCTTCGTAAGACTCTTCTCTGCCTTTTTTTTTTTTTTTTTTTTTGCTTTTTGGGTCACACCCGGCGTTGCACAGGGGTCACTCCTGGCTCATGCACTCAGGAATCACCCCTGGCGGTGCTCAGGGGACCATATGGGATGCTGGGATTTGAACCCGGGTCAGCCGCGTGCAAGGCAAACACCCTACCCACTGTGCTATCGCTCCAGCCCCTCTTCTCTGCCTCTTTTCAGATTCCTGCTTGTATTTTTGTGCCTCTTGTGCTGTCTTGAATGAAGTTCTTGTTCCTCTTGAGTGATCGGCTTCCTTGGGTGACTAACCTTATTCTCACAGGTGTGCCTTTTCTTCTTCTTGAGCTTCTTATTGTCTTTTTTTTCTTTTCTTTTATTTTTTTAAAGAGTCCTATTGACTTTTGTGTACTTGCTCCTGTCCAGACTCCATTACTCTATTAAGGCCAAAGTGAAAGCAAAATTGCTTCCTCAAAGGAGCCAGTTGATGGTGACTAGTTATTTTCCTTTCAAAACACTTGAGCGGCTACACTACACTGAAATCCAGAAGCTGGCATGGGAAAAAGGAAACAGACAAATGTAGTTTTTCAGAATCGCGGTTATTAACTCCGGGCCTTGATGCTGGTGTATGGGGCTTGCTGAGAGCTGATGGGTCTGAACTCACCAGAATGAAGGTAACCGGTTTGTTGCAGGGTGGGGGTCGTCTTAACAGTGCCTTAGCACGTGCATTGTGCTCCTTTGTAGCCTTTAGATACGTAAATTCTTTCCTGGAGATTAATTAGTCATGGTTGGGGATATAATTCATCATGCAAAATGCCAGAGCTGTCTTAGGGAAAAATTCTTAGTGATCCAGGAATCTGTCTGTGTCCAACCTTAAAGTGGAATCTCATTTATGCTTATGCTTTTTTTTTTTTTTTTTGGTTCCTCTCAGAGAGCCCGGCAAGCTACCCGTGGCATATTCAATATGCCAAAAACAGTAACAACAAGTCTCAGAATGGAGACGTTACTGGTGCCCCCTTGAGCAAATCCATGAACAACGGGGACAGCAGTGCTACAGTGCTTGGTTCCTCTGTGAACTTGGAGTAGTTTATATATCATGATGAGATTTTGAGACGGGAATGGGGGAAAAAAAATTAAAAAATCAGGACAGTGACTTGAATGCACCTTGGTGTGGCTATGTCAAACCTTTGTCCTCTGTCCATCTTTCCACTCCGGCTTTTCAGACCTTGTCCAGATTCAAGACTCTTGCTGCAAGGAAAAGTCATGTCGTGTTCCGTCTCTCGTCTAGCTCCCACTCTTCTTTTTCAGATGAGCTGCAGTTTGGCTCCCATGTTATCCAGGAGCCTGGAGTTGAAACGGGGAAAGTAGGATTTCATAACATGGATAGTGGAAGGGCCTGGGCTCGGAGTCCAGTCAGCTGGGATGTAATTGCAGTTTTGACGCTGTTAGTTTTACCCAGGAGTGTGAGTTACCCTACCTAACTGTTCTCCATTTTTATCTGTAAAAAGGGTGGTACTTCTCTTCCACCAGACTGCCTCAGGTCTTGTGTGTAAAATAAGCATGTACTTCCTTTCACAGAATGTACAGTAAGTGACTTACATTCTCAGACTCACTTTTACCTTTTTGTTCCCAGAATGTAGACTACAGGTACTTTTTTTTTTTTTCATTTAGTTTTAGTTTTGCATTTCCCCAAGAAGACCAAGAGTAATGTCAAAAGGACTTTTTCTTGGATACGTTTTTGGACTCCATGTTTATAAGAATGCCTGTCATTTGAGGCTGGATTCTAGGTCATATTGTGGAAGAGAAGATTCATCTTTTTCCCTACTGGTCATGTCACATTAGGACTATTCTGTTCTGATGACTGCTTATTTTTTTAAAAAAATTTTTTACTTAATAAAATTTATTTAATAAAATTTTTAATTTTAACGTTTTGGTCCATATGTGGCCATGCTCCTTGCCTTTTCCTGGCTCTGTACTTAGGAGTGACCCCTGGCAGTGCTTGGGAGCCTTCTTTGGCCCTGGTGATTCTAACCAGGGTGTATTGCATGCAAGACAGGTGCCTTGTCCCCTGGGCTAACTCTCTGGCCCCTGATGACTCCACTTTGAGAAGGAACCTTCGAGAAGCCAGATGGGCAGGGGTGAGGATTTAATCTCTTTCAAAGACTCTGTGCCTGGGAAATAGTTCAATCTTTTGTCTTTTAAAGGAGGGCTAGTGGGTTGGCGTAACTGTACAGTGGGTAGGTCCCTTGCCTTGAACACAGATGACCCAGTTTCCGTTCCCAGCACCACACATTTAAAAAAAAATTCTTTATTTATTTTAAATTTTTATTTTAAATAAGTTTATTAAAGTCCACTTATATGATTCATGGCATTTTTAGTCTATCCTAAGCATTACTGGGTGTGGCCCCAAAATAAGTACTCACGGGAGGGTCCTTATTAGGAGTAAGTGATGGGTAAACCACTTCCATAATGCCTCTCGCAGACTGACTTCTCTGTGAGTGTTGGTTGGTTTTGGGGGCTCTCCAGAGGATGTGGCATGGCTGGTGGGCCACATAAATACCGCATTGTTGAAGTAATAGGTGAAAACATGGGAGGTTTTTTTTTTTTTAACCCGAGAAGAAACTATTGAGAGTGCTTTACCCATTCATCGAGAAATTTCATAGAAAAGGGAATAGATATACTTTATCTTCCTGAAACCATGGAGCCTGGGTCACTGGGTAGAGAATATAAAGAGGCTGATTTAGTTCTGTTTTAATGAAAGGCTTTGTAAGGAGCAGAGCTGCTCAGAGCTGCGGTGAATTGCTCTGTGAGCGAGCAAACGCTCCCGGGCAGAGGGTCTCGGAAGGCGGGACACGGTCCTGACCTGGCCGACGCGTTTCAGGCCACCAGCAGTTCCGGTCCAGGGATGGGCTCAGGGCGAGATAAGCCCACACTCACATTAGCTGAGTTTGGTTTCCACGCCCGAGAACTTGCTCCCCAAACAGTGTGTTACATAGCTAGCTTCTCACACCTGGTAATGCCTCAGCTCTTCGTGGCCACTGTCATTGTGGCGCTTATTTTAATTTTCAATAGGATTTTAGTCTTTTTTTCTTTTGCACTGTAGCACTGTTGTCCCGTTGTTCATCGATTTGCTCGAGTGGGCACCAGTAACTTCTCTATTGTGAGACTTGTTGTTACTGTGTTTGGCATATCGAATATGCCACGGGTACCTTGCCAGGCTCTTCTGTGTGGTCGGGATATTCCGGTAGCTTGCCGGGCTCTCCAAGAGGGATGGAGGACTTGAACCTGGGTCAGTTGCGTGCAAGGCAAATGCCCTACCTGGTTGTGCTATCTTTTCTCCAGTTAAGGAATATATATATATATATATATATATATATATATATTTTTTTTTTTTTTTTTTTTTGCGGGTGAGTGAGATAGTATAACAGGTAAGGTGCTTACCTTGTATGTGGCCAATCTGGGTTTAGTCCCTGGTACCACATACGGTCTCCTGAACCCTACCAGGAGTGAGCTCTGATGACAGAGTATACTGTAAGCCCTGCCACATGTGGCCAAAACCCAAAAAACATACGCCAGGGACTGGAGCTATAGAACAGTGGGTAGAGCATTTGCCTTCCAAGTAGCCAACCCAGGTTGGATTCCCAGCATCCTATATGGTCCCTTGAGCACCGCCAGGAGTAATTCCTGAGTGCAGAGCCAGGAGTAATCCCTGTGCATCGCTGGGTGTGACCTAAAAAGCAAGAAAGCAAAAGAAACAAGAAAAACACATATACCAACCCTCTCTCCCCCCCCCCCCCCCACTCCCCAAAAGCTCCAAATATTTTGGTCTGGTCTTGTCACAGTTCTGTAACATAAGTACTTTTGGTTAAAGGCAAAACATCTTTTCCCCACTTTATTTAAGCACTGTGGTTTCCAAAACAGTTCAGGATGGTTTGTTCCAGGCATTCAGTATTCCAATACCCATCCCACCACCACTGTCACCTCCCCTCCACCATCGTCTCCATTTCCCTAGGCAGCACTCCTCAAGCCTGCCCCCAGTCTTAGGCCCACAGTAACTTTATTTTATATTGCCCCCACGCCAGGCTGTTTTCGCCGGGGCCCCCACAGAGGGGAGGTGGGTTGAGTTTCCCTCCCCGTTCCAAGCAGAGCCCCAGCAGCCAAAAACCTCCAGAACCCAGCTACAGCCATACTCAAGGCCACTCTCCACACGCTTGGATGAGCCTCATGTTCCGACAGAGTTGCCCAGGTATGTGGGACCCATGGCTGAGATCTCCAAGCCTACTCGGATCAGGACTGGGCCTCCTCCACCCAGATCCCTTATTTTCCAGTAGCTAGGCAGTCACACCCACAAACTGCCCCCAGCACCATGTAATCTCATCAGTGACCAAGATCCAGAGACTATAAAACAAAGCTCCCAGAAGAGAGGGATGCAGAATCTCCTGCCTCCATGCCAGGCTGTCTTTACCGGGGCCCCCTTGGAGGGGGGCAGGTTGAATCTCCCTCCCCACCCCAAGCAGAACCCCAGCAGCTGAAAACCTCCAGAACCCAAACACAGCCATGCTCAAGGCCACTCTCCACACACTCAGACAAGCCTCACGCATGAAGGAACCGACAGAGGAACCCAGGTATGTGGGACCCATGGCTGAGAGCTCCAAGACTACTCAGATAGGGCCTGGGCCTCCTCCACCCAGATCCCCAGTTTTCTAGTAGCTTGACAGTCATACCCACAGACTGCCCCCAGCACCATGTAATCTCATCAACAGTCAAGAACCAGAGATTATAAAACAAAACTCCTAGAAGAGAGCGATGCAGAATCTTGTGCAGCAGAGCCTGGCAAGTTGTCCGTGGCATATTCAGTATGCCAAAAACAGTAACAATAATGGGCCTCATTCCCCTGACCCTGAATATGACAGGGATGAATGGGGGCATTACTGGCACCTGCTCAAGCAAATCGGTGAGCAAAGGACAACAGTGATACAGTGATACTTATATTGCTTGTTATCACCAAATTGCTTATGGGATGATGAAAAAATACTTCAGTAAAAAAAATTTGTGAAAATTGTTTTATCTCATTGTGGAGACAGGAATTCCTGGCCTGAGGGTTTACTAAGCTGTTGCTGCAAGGTAAGCCCTCTGTGTCAATGTTCCTGCTTGTTGAGATGAATTGGCTTCTAGGTTACATTCCCGTGCAGTGTGGTGTGCTCCTAGTAGGATGTTTGTATGACACAGCTTGGAGATGTCATGCAATCATGAATGTGGTGGTGTGCGCCAAAAAATCCAGAAGATTTAATTGGGTGGTCTGGACCTGGGGCATGACAGTGGCTGTCGTGGCGTGAGTGCAGCTGCCGGGGGCCCTGGTAGACAGGAACTTGGCCTGAACCTCTACCAAGGTCACCTCCGCGGTCTCAGCTGGGACTGGGTACCCCCAAAAGTTTTGTGGTCAGCTGATCTCCTTCGTGATTCAGTTATGAGTCCCTGGCACAGGTTCGTAGAGGAGTTGATGGGGTGGCAGTGGTGGGATATGGGTGGCTGCTGGGGCTTTCTGCAGTACAGGGAAGTGGGGGGAGGTCGACTGTCACAACTCTGAGAAGGCCCAGAGTTTTCAGCCAAAACAAACAAGCAAACAAAAAACCCTCGGTGTACCTGAAATTTTTTGGCAGGGCTGGAGCAATAGCACAGTGGGTAGGGCATTTGCCTTGCATGTGGCCAACCCAGGTTCGATTCCTCTATCCCTCTCGGAGAGCCTGGCAAGCTACTGAGAGTATCCCGCCCATACGGCAGAGCCTGGCAGGCTGCCCGTGGCCTATTCGATATGCCAAAAACAGTAACAACAAATCTCATAATGGAGACGTTACTGGTGCCCGCCTGAGCAAATCGATGAACAACGGGACGACAGTGCTACAGTGCTAGTATCTCTGTGGCTGGTGGGGTGTGAGTATAACTGCCAGGGGCATCGGTAGGACGGGAACTTGACCCGACTGACCCCCTACTGTGATTGCCCCGTGATTGAGGTCTCAGCTGGGACCGGATGTCTCAGAATTCTTTTGTGGATCCTTGATCTCTTTTGAGATTTATTTCTGAGTCTCCGGAAAAGGGTTGGTATTTGACTGTGCATGGCGGTGCTGGTGGGACGTGGATATAAAGGCAAAATTTGGAGCAGAAAACTTTTTTTTTTTTGCTTTTTTGGGTCACACCTGGTGACACACAGGGCTCACTCCTGGCTCATGCCAGGAATCACCCCTAGTGGTGCTCAGGGGACCATATGGGATGCTGGGATTTGAACCCGGGTCGACCGTGTGCAAGACAAACACCCTCCCTGCTGTGCTATCACTCCAGCCCCGGGAGCAGAAAACTTTTGATTCAAGTTTACATCAAGAGGGTGAATTTCAGATATGGGACCAACCTGACAAAGACCATTTTTCCTCATCCAGATATTTTTGCTAAGGACGGAAGTAGGGGCCGGACATCCCATAGACCTAGTTTGCATCCGGGGCATCCATTGAGCAGTGCTTGCCCTCGTCTGAGTAATTCCTAAGTGTCTCTAATGTGTTCCAGTGGTAACTGGCGCTGAGAAGTGGCCTCTGGGCGGGGCCTGACATTTTCCTTAATGGTGCTTCTCCTGGTAAACGCCAACGTGAGCTGTGTGGCCCGCTCCTTCCGCACGTGGTGCTGGAGAGGGCTGTGAGCACAGCCTTGCAAAGACGGCGAACCAGGTCCCGAACCCCTGGCCGCTCTGCGAATCAGTAGCTGTGGGCTGTGACCAGGGGAGACGCAGCGAAGCATCTCAGCGCCCTTCCCTTCGGGACAGTTGACAAATCGAAGGCATCTTCTGACTGCTCTGCTTTAGCGGAACAGCCTGGAAGGTCTCAGTTTTAAAGAGCAAAGTGATGTATCACCGAAGCAGCAGGAAGGCCCGCCAAGCAGCTCGGGGCCCGGGCGTTGCTCGGAATCTAGCTCCAGTTTTCAAACCAATCCCGCTCCTTAGTTCCACGCTCGAGTTTACTCTCTGAGGCCAGCAAAGCCCTGGGCAGGGTCTTCTGATCCCGATAAGCTTGGATCCCGAGTTGACACAGGGAGAGGCTCGGTTCCTGCGTGCTCAGTCTCTCTTCAGATCTCTGCTCTCTCGTGGTTTGCTTTCCCCAGTACATCCCACAGTCCTCAGCGACTTTACCTTTTTCCTCGCTGCTTTGGTCCACCACTCTCTTGCCATCTTTTGCACATAAGTTCACAAAATCCTGTTTTGGAGGTGAGCCTGGGGTTGAACACTGCCTTGCTGACTCCTCCCCCTAAATTGCAAAAGAATTTTTATACGTTAACGCGGCTCATGAATTGAGATCTTTTGCCTCCGTGACAGTTTGGAGTAGACGGCCGTGGAGAGTATTTTGCTTGCAAATTTCTGGTTGCCCCTCTGTGATGGATTTGCTGATGTGTTGTCTCTGAAAGGGGTTCTAATGATGAACTTATAATTGATTGCATCCATCACGGAGAGCCTGAGACCGCCCTCCCCTCCTCCCCTGCCCAAATTAAAAAAGATAAATGAAATAAACGGGGCTGAATGCGTAAGCTGACAAATCCGTGGGAATTTAATGAAACTCTAAATTACGGCAGCCAGCAGATAAGAGGAAAAGGTTTCTTTGTCGCTGATTATAACACTAAATTAAAAAAAAATTATCCAAGGAAGATAATAGAGGAAGCAAAGATCTGTGGCCCATGTATCAAACTAAGTTATTGAAAGATTTTTAATAAGGGTATCCATCTCATTCCCTGGTTATTGTTGATCCCTATCAATCTTGTTAGTGCAGTTGGAAAAATAGTCGACTCTGGGCCCCGTCTTGTCGTCGAGCTAACATTAGTGCTGTTGTAAGAGATTTTAGAATGAATATGACCTGGTTTCCAGGCTGCTAGGTGGGGGGGAGAGGGGGCAGGGGAGGGCGCTGTACCAGATTCAAATTCAGGTCATTCCCCCGAGCTCGGTGGCAAGCGAGTCCTCAGGGTGTGAGTAACTGTGTTGGTGAGTGCGCGCTCAGCCATCTGTGAACGAAAACCAGTGGAAGGAAAACGGAACAGTGGGTCATCATCTTGTCCTCAAACCAGACGTGTGAGGCCGCTGGCCGGAGGGCTGATTCATCCCGTGGCCCCTAGGCTCTTGGCTCCTGACTGTCCCCTCTGTCTGCGGTCGGCTGGCTGGAGTCTCAGAGTAGTCGTCGTAGCTCAGCTTTCCCCAGCAGCATCCCGGGCTGGACAAAGGGATCTGTTTTCTATTAACCTCACAGGAATGCGAATCCTAAGGGGCCGCAGATGTGTCGCTTTTCCTAAGGAAGGGGCGTGGGTGGCGGAATTACTAGAAATTACTAGGATTCCTTGAGCCTAATCCAGCTGGGCCCAGACTCTTGTAAAATTCGTGCCTGCCTGTTATCTGATCAAAATCGGTCCTGATACCCAGGAAAGAAGCAAAAGGAACAGCTTCTTGGATTGGCACAAGCAAATCCACTGTAGATGGGCTCTTGGCACTTACTGTGAAGGTGATTTTCTTTGCATTTGGTGCTCATAACTCGTCGCATTCCCCCCTCGCTGTGCTCTGTGTGCTTTTACTAGTTGTGGTGCGGAGACTCCACTCCACGCGGGCACATGCCCTCCCCTGCCCTCCCCCACCTGGCTTTGCTCTTCTCCTGGACCCGGCTGAATCTCCTCTGTCTTGCCCAGGACCCTGTCCACCAGCGATGACGTGGAAGACCGAGAAAATGAGAAGGGGCGCCTCGAAGAAGCCTACGAGAAGTGTGACCGGGACCTGGATGAGCTGATCGTCCAGCACTACACCGAACTGACCACGGCCATCCGCACGTACCAGAGCATCACCGAGCGCATCACCAACTCTCGGAACAAGATCAAGCAGGTGATGCCTCTGCCCCGTGCGTGGGGCGCTCACTCCCGGGGTCCTCAGCCATGCTTGGCTGGGCTGTTCCTTGCGGCTCCGCCTGGCCCTGCTCAGGGCCTGCTCCCGGCTCTGTGCTCAGAGATCTTCCCTGCCCGTGCTCTGGAGACCGTCTGTGGCTCCAAGTGCCAGGAATTGAATTGGGTTTGGCTGTGTGCAAGGCTGGCCCATCCCCTCTCTGTCCCCTGGACATGTGTCTGAAGGATCTCTCTCTCCTTGAGTACCTTGAGTAACAGTCCTGGCTGCTCCGTGACTGAGCATTTGTTCCTTGCCAGGAATGCTTCTGGCCGTTTCAGGTTTAATTTTAGAAACTGCATCTCTGAGCCTCAAGACTCAGAAGCCCTCACTGCTGGTTTTCAGACAGTTTCTTTTTAGAATCAGGATTTCTCTCTCCCTCTCCTCCTGCCCCTTCCCAACCTTTTAAGTAAGTGTCTGTGTGTAAAAAACTAAAGCACGCCGAGGGGCGAGTGCACTCGCGGGCTCTCCGGGCGGCTGTGCCTCACCGCCCACGTTCGGTGCTCTGGATCGGGAGTGTGTGGACTGGATCGGGACGGCCGGTGGTCAAGGACAGGCGAAGGAAGAACGAGGACCAAGCTGGTTGCTGATTAGTTACCGTTTATTCAATCTTCAAACTTTCTCATCTCCCTCACTCCCAGCTCTGGCCTCTCTCTGGATCTACTCTCAACTGCTTCTCTCTCTCTGGCTTCTCTCTCTCCTCCTACTTACTTGTCTCTCCCACCTTACCCTCCAGGCTACAACCAGCCAGGTCGCAAAATCAACATAAGAAAGCCCTTCCTGAGGGCAGGGCACTCCAAAGCCCTTCCTCACTCTTAAGGTTTTTTTTTCTTTTCCTTAGTCCAGGAACTTATTAACATCTTAAGACTAGTTATTTTTGTATGGACATAGCAAGGGATACATTGAGGCTTGCAAGGCAGCTCTCCTGGCAACATCTTGCCACAGGCTCAGACCACAGCACTCAGGCCAGATTAATCATTCCTCACCCTAGCAGGGTCCAAATCTAGTTATCACTGTTTGGATCATGACAGCATTTGTCCATGATCAAGCTCTTAACTTATAGTTAAGCATTAGGCACTTTGGCCAGGCCCATCTCGATGCCAGGGTAGCACACAACTCACCGCTTGCCCTGGGTCCTTCTTGTCCCACGTCGGGACCGTGCTTTGGGGGTGCTAGGAAGTAAGGGCCGCTGAGGCTTAGGTCAAGAGAACAGATGCCCTGGAGGAAAATATCATGTAGAGTCAAATGACTCCCAGGTTACAAAAGCATAACATTTGTTAAGTCTTCCTGTGTCCATACAAAAAGGACTTGCTCTGAATAAACTATGCAAAGGACTCAAGGAGAAGAGAAAAACATTATTTACAAGTCAACAGAACACCAAGAAAGAAGCTACAAATAAACAAAGAGGAATAGGAGCACTGTAACGGGAGTAACCCAATAAACCTAAACTACTGAGGCTATGTTATCCTACATATCCCCCTTTTTCTTTTTACAAAAACACCAAAATTTGAAAATGAGGAACAATTCCAAATTACAACACAATTTCAAATAACAATACAGTCTCATTAGTTTTGCTAAGATTTCAGTCCGACCCTGGGTCCAGAGCAGTGCTTGTAGTAAAGAGTCCAATTGTCCTGCACTGTCCAGGGGTGGTAAGAGTCACCAATGATAAGAGTCATTTAGTCACAGTTTGAAGAAATGAAGTTTCTGGATCAAAACTGAAGAGTTGTCCTTGTAACAGCAGCAGTAGTGGTAGCAGCAATGAGTCTCTGGAAAGCAGCTATTAGGAGTCCAACAAATTTCAGGAAGCACTGGATTAGTCAGGGAGCACTGGAACAGGAGCATCGCAACTTCTGGCAGGAGAACTTCAGCAGAGGAATGCAGCCATTCTCTGGTCTGGTTCCTCGGCAGTCATAGGTGCAACCTAGCTTATGTTTGGAAAAAACACTTTAAAGTTATTAGAGGCTTTGACAGTTGGGGTTTGGTCTCCATGCCTGTGGATAAAGAGACAGAGGAAAGCTCCAATACAAATGGATATCCTAGAGATAAATGAAAAGGTGTTCCTGTTAAATCATTCCTTTCTCGTTCAGGAACCTGTGAATTCCAAGGAAAGGGTGAAAATAAAGTATTGTTAATTCAAATATGGAGGCCTGGTGGTTGTCCAATCCACAACCTGTAAAAGAGGGGTAGAAGGAAAGGTCTTAATGTGACCTCATTAGATGTGTAAGGAGCTAGAGGCCTTTGCTGCTGGCTCCTCTTCTTTCCTTGTGACTTCCAGCTGAAGTCAGTTTGGCGATGAATCAGAGCTGGAATTTGAAGGGTTGTGAGACTCTGGAGGTCTGAGATCCAAATCAGGTGGTTGAATTCTGCTTCTGATAAGAAGTAAAGGGATCCAAAGTTTCTTAGTGGGGTTATCATCTGTTGAAACAAAAGCATAGCCTTTTCCTCGAATAAGGAGTTTTCCTGCTACATTCAATTGAGAAAATACCTCCTTTTTGTATTTGATTTAACATTCCATATGTCCACTGAAAATGCAGAGGTGGTGGGCTTAAGGCCGCAGTGTTCTATACTGAAAAGGGGTTGTAGTAACTGTATCAGGGCAGGAAATAGGCTGCACTTCCTGCCATCCCTGGCTGCAGCGATTATACTGATTGGAGCTTTGAGACTCCACACTGGGGAAAGGGGCTGCAACTGAGAACATCCTCTGATCTTGCGGGGCCTGGGGCTGGCCCCCTTGCAGGTGTCCCGAGTTGGGGTCACCCACTGCATCAAAATTAAAGCGACAATCTCTGGCCCAATGATTTCCCCTCTTACACCGGGGACAGGGCCCGGGAGGTGCTCTCGTAGCACGGCTTGGGGGCGCATTGCAATCTCTACGAAAGTGGCCTGGTTTTCCACAATTAAAACATCTTTTCTGAGCTTGTCTCTGTAAGGCATAGACCTGCACCTTATGTTTAGCAGAGCCAACATTCCAGCATGCTTCCAAGTACCCGAATATGTCTTCCTTCTCCTTAATAGGGTGCAAAATGGCCTGGCAATCCTCATTAGCATTTTCAAAGGCCAATTCTTTAGTCAACAGCTCATGAGTCTCCTTACCCTCAACCTGCATTTCTATGGCTTCCATCAATCTTCCTACAAAGTCTGCATAAGGTTCTGAGGCTCTCTGGACAATCTTAGTAAAACTTCCCTTAAATTCTGCTTCTGCATCAACCTTCTCCCATGCACGCAGGGCTCTGTCACGGACATAAGCAAGAACAGCAGGAGGCAAGGTGACTTGCCTTTCTGGGTCGCGCCATTTCCCTTCACCAGTTAACATCTCACAAGTCAACTCAATCCCTGAAAAGTTTTGTCCAGCATGGCGTAGGCCTTGAAGCTTTGCCTTGGCCTCCTTGCTGAACCACATTCTCCACTGCAAGTACTGAGAACGGCTTAAGCACGTCTTAGCAACCCTGTGAAAATCTTGAGGTGCCCAGTAGGCCTTTTTACTCCAGTCTGCAAGATACTCCCTACAGTACGGAGATGTAGGCCCGTACGAGACACAGGCCTGTTTGAAACGACTGAGAGAATCCATCCTTAACCTGCGATAAGATGGATGCTGCTGCTTCTCTGCCTGGACTGGGCGATTGGGAGCATGTCCCGAGCGGTCTGGAGGCCGCCTGGCTGAGTCACTCTCGGACTCAGAATCTGAGTAAGTGGCAGCAGACTCATAACCGGCATCACTTCCATCTAATACACTGGAAGTAGAGCAATATTCACCAGCCTCAGAAGTATTTTTACTATGAAAACCCTTTCGAGACTTAGGTGCGGGAGGAGCTGAGGCCGTATTATTCCATATATTCTCCTCCACATCAACTGCACTTTTCAAAAACAGGAGAATAGAATTAACAATCTCCCAGGTTGTCCAGAATTCCACGGGGATCTTAGTCCCTTCCTCAGATGCCTTACAAACATTTTTCCTAACTTGTTTCCAAGTCTTACTTTCTAGAGTTCCTTCATCCGGGAACCATGGGTTAACTGCATAAACTACCTTAAAGCAGGACCGGAGCTGGTCTCTGGAAATGCAGAGTTCCGGGTCTCCTGTTCTGCGGGAAAGATACTGAATAAAATCCATAAATGGCTTGCCATGTTCAGTCTGGTTTGAGAAAATATGAAAGATCTTGGGGAGGCCCAGAATCTGCCCCATCTTAGTGGGTGATTGCTGTTAGGATTCTGATCCACAGCACACTAAAAAATCCTGTTCTTCCACTCACTTTCTAGAGTGGGGTGCACCGAACGCTATTCTTACCTTTAGTTGGTAGTTCAGGCCCGCTCCAGGGACGCCAGCTGTAAAAAACTAAAGCACGCCGAGGGGCGAGTGCACTCGCGGGCTCTCCGGGCGGCTGTGCCTCACCGCCCACGTTCGGTGCTCTGGATCGGGAGTGTGTGGACTGGATCGGGACGGCCGGTGGTCAAGGACAGGCGAAGGAAGAACGAGGACCAAGCTGGTTGCTGATTAGTTACCGTTTATTCAATCTTCAAACTTTCTCATCTGTGTTTTAGTGTTGGGTGTCAAATCCAGAACTTTTTTTTTTTGCTTTTTGGGTCACACCCAGTGATGCACAGGGTTACTCCTGGCCTTACACTCAGGAATTACTCCTGGCAGTGCTCGAGGGACCATATGGGATGCTGGGAATCGAACCCGGGTCAGCAAGGCAAACGCCCTACCTGCTGTGCTATCACTCCAGCCCTGAATCCAGAACTTCTATGACTTAAAATGAATTATTTGACAGCGCCTCATTGTGCCAAATCTAATAGTTGGTGACCATGGCCCTGGCACCTCCCTGGGCTGTGGGCTGTACCCAGGGTTGGCAGGGCTGCCCCGTGCTGTCCCATGGGTTAAGATGGGGGAGCCCCTGCCTGGCTCTACCCCTGTCCAGTATTAGCTGTGCTGCCTCTTTCCTTCCTGCCCTCTCCGCCGTATGGCTGTGCATTGGGTAGGCACAGACGTCGTTCTAAGAACTCTGCTGACGGGCCAGGGAGGTGGGTTCAAAGGGCCAGACCTTGTGCTTTGCCTGTGCGGGTCCATCCCTGGAGTACCGCCAGATCTACCATGGTCCCCGAAGTACCGCCAGATCTACCCCTCCCCTCAGCCCCCCACCCCCCAAATAAACCATGCTGATGGGAGTCTCAGCTTCTGAGACTGTAGCTCCAGAATAGGGGCGCTCCCAACGTTTCCCATGTGTTTTCTTTATACTTGAACATGAACCAGGCATATTTTTTCTGAGGGAACACTATCATTCTTGGCCTTTCCAGCCGCCCAGTCCATTCCTCTGGATTCGTCCGTGAAAGCGCGTAAGGCTGTGGCTGGCTCGCCGTTGATTTGAACTGAAGGGTTGTCCTTTTTGACTCGGCACACCGAGCTCAGGAGGGGTCAGCCAGTATTTGCCCGTCCAGAGCTGCCGCCCCCGAGGCTCTGGGTGGTCACAGGGAGGGCAAAGAATGTTGTTGCCATTTGCGTCTTTTGATGAATCGGCTGGCTGGAGAGGACTTAGTCCTAATCTCAAGGAAGGCAGCCCGGGGGGCTCTCTGCCCCCCTCCCTGTTGCTGAGTCCAGGCAGAGAATCTCTCCTGCTACTGAGTCTTATCTTCATCACTTCACATTTGTTTTACCAGCCAAAGTCTGTTTCACGCTCGTCATTTTTAAATGTTGGTGAGTTTTAAACAAAAAGAAATCAATGTCCTCCTCCCCCCGCCACCCCTCTGGACCCCCAATAAATTTTGCATTCTATCAGACAGTTGCCAAGAAAAGCAAATGTCACATAATTCTGTGTTATGAATTACTTTCGATGTCGGGAAGAGAAAGGGCTAACGCTCTTTTCAAAAAAAGCCTTTAAAAATTGATAAATGGGAGAAGAAAAATGTTGGGGGGGGAAAGTGAATTTGTTTTTCGCTGGATAATTTGACAATTTTGTGTTGTGAAAGTCCATTTCTTATCACCAAGGAAACACTGATGTGTCCTCACTAATCTTTCCCTGTCATTTTTGGTTTGTAATTGCTCTTTGGCTTATATACAAAACATAGGTGTGTCTATTTTTAAAGGGAGCATGGGGATGATTCAGTAATCTCTCGGTGGCCTTATTTCGGAGCCAAGCAAGATATTGAGCGTGTGTGGATGTGGACTGAAATGTTTTCCACCCTTTGCCAAGAGAGCAAAGTCTCCCGTCCAGTTTGTGGAAGCCTCTGAGCTCCGTGCCTGGTTCTGATTTAGATGCTGACCCCTAGTCCCTGTCCTCGTGGCTCTCGCTTCCCCAAGGGAGGACACAGAGAAGCCAGACTTGCTGGCGCGCCCTTCACACGCGCCTCGGGTCTGTGCCGGGCTGAGCATTGCTTCAGGCTCTGGGATTCGGAAACGGCGATCAAACACAAATCCCGGTCCTGAACCGAGACTTGGAATTAATAAGTAAAATATGGTAAGACAGATGGCGAGAAGAGATGGAAAGAGTGAGGTTCAGAGACTCCCTTCACCCCCAGATCGGAGCCGGGACAGTGGGGAGTTGAAGCGGAGGGGTCAGGAGGGACAAGTCGGGTCACTCTCGAGCCGAGAGCAGGACGGAGGAAGGAAAGGGCAGAAAGTGCACCTCGGTAAGGAGGAGCAGCAGATGGGAAAAGATGCAGAGTCAGAATCCTGCTAGGAAGCGTTAGGGAGTCACTTTGGGGGCCATGGGGATGATAGCAGAAAGGAGAGTGAGGAGAGACCTGGGGTGTGTGTGTGTGTGTGTGTGTGTGTGTGTGTGTGTGTGTGTGTGTGTGTGTGTGTGTGTGTGTGTGTGTGTGTGTGTGTGTGTGTGTGTGTGTGCGAGAGAGAAAGAGACAGAGACAGAGAAAGAGAGAGACAGAGACACAGAGAGAGACAGAGAGACAGAGAAGGGGGTGGGAGGGAGAACGAGACGCCATTGTCCATTGTGAAGTTTTGAGCAAAGGAAGGACATGGCCTGGCTACCCTTGGAGAAGCACCGCTCTGGCTGCTCTCTTGAGAAACAAATTGATTTTTCGTGGGGACCAGGCAGATGAAGATGTTCATATTCATGCGTTGTCACCATCTAAAGCTCAAGATCACAGAACTGTTGACACTTTCCATTTGATATTCGTTTGATATATGGACTTACATCGTAATGTTAGAATCTCCGTCCTTGGGGATAACAGGAGTTGACAGATGGATTGGATTCTCCTCCTGGACGGGCCAGACTTCATTGCATTAGTCACGTCCATTTGGAGTTTTTTTTTTTATTATTTATCTTTTTCCCCCCTCGCTTCGAAAAATGAAAATACGTATGTTTAGTGATTAGGTCGAGTTAATGTGGACAGAAACCAAAATGCTCGGGTAACCTTGTTACTCCCGAATGCGTGATCAAATTGGCCAGAATGAGAAGTTATTGCTTTGGAAAGCGGCAGAACTGTGGCATCTCCCTGGGTCTGCCGTAGTCACGACTGTTCTGCAAGCAGCAGCGAGAAATGGGCAAACACAAGTGGGCAGAAGTGGAGAACTTGGCTCCTTCAGGTGATGCCCAGGGTGTTCGAACCCGAGTGTCTGTTCCTTGCTGCTTCGGGTGGAGGCAAAGCCATCAGATTTCTCTAAAGAGCAACATTTTAAGCCCCACGCTTATCTCTGGAGTGGGGAGGCGGAAGGAGAAACAGATTGTTGTCTCTGTTGTGATGTGTGTGCAAACAAACACTGAAATGCAAATTTCACCCCATTTTTGGCTCCCCTGTTGGTGCGAGGCCCGGTGCTCCACTCATTTTTCTTGCCTCTAATTGGAAGTAACTGTATGTGATTATTCAAGTGAAGTTAGTACGTAAACATTCATTAAATTAATTTTGTGGCTTTTATATATGGAAGTATAGAAAGGTAATTCTAATTACCTTGAAAGGTAGAATTAGAATGAATAGCCTTAATTAATATAAAAAAAAAGAAAAAAGGTCACCGTAGACTAGCATGCTTTCCGCGGGATGTTGTTTACCGCACAAATATAAGATGAAAAATCCTAGCTGCTTAACACGAGAAGGCGGGGGGGGAGGGGGGAGTCTAGAAATGGACATGCTAAAAAAGAGTGGGCAATAATGAGATACCGTCATTTGAAAACTAGGCCGTGGGCCTGGAGTGCATTAATGCAGCCCCGATAGCCAGGAAGGATTTTTTTCCATTAGGTCGACCCTGTATTTGTATTTGTGTACTGGAGCCAGTTTCTGCGACTTCACAGGGAAAAATGACCCTCGGAGAGGAGCGAAGACTCAGACTTGGTGGCCTTAGGATGAGCATTTTTAAAGTGAGGGACCGGAAACTCGGGAAGTCAGAGTGAGGGTAATTAAAAACATTCTGTGGAGCGAAACCGGGCGTCTGGCCGGGAGAGGAAGTGGAATTTCTGAAGCTTATTCTTTCTAGGCACTTTTCTGAATGGTGGTCTGGGCAGGTGGGGGGGAGGGGAGCGGGCTGGAGGGGCTGGGGGGAGAGGGTGCCGTGTGGGAGGGGCCTGAGTTGGAATCCTGGTGCCGCCTGGTCCCCTGAGAGGCACACGGCCGCACCTCTGACCCTGGTGGGCGCTAGCACCCCTCAGCCTGGGGGGGTCCCACATCGCCAGGCTCCTGAGCTGAACCGCCTGGCCTGGCCGAGCGGGTGTCACTGTGAGCAGTGGCCCTGGGTTCCCCGGGAGGACTGCCTGCGAGCCCCTAAAGGAAAGTGGGGTGGACACGCGCTTTGAGAGAAGACCTCGGAGAACTGGTTCGAGTTCCCTTCCTTCCTTCCTTCCTTCCTTCCTTCCTTCCTTCCTTCCTTCCTTCCTTCCTTCCTTCCTTCCTTCCTTCCTTCCTTCCTTCCTTCCTTCCTTCCTTCCTCTCTTTCTCTCTTTCTCTTTCTCTCTCTTTCTTTCTTTCTTTCTTTCTTTCTTTCTTTCTTCTTTCTTTCTTTCTTTCTTTCTTTCTTTCTTTCTTTCTTTCTTTCTTTCTTTCTCTCTCTCTTCCTTCCTTCCTTCCTCCCTCCCTTCCTTCCTCCCTTCCTTCCTTCCTTCCTTCCTTCCTTCCTTCCTTCCTTCCTTCCTTCCTTCCTTCCTTCCTTCCTTCCTTCCTTCCTTCCTTCCTTTCTCTCTTTCCTCTTTCTCTCTCTCTTTCTTTCTTTCTTTCTTTCTTTCTTTCTTTCTTTCTTTCTTTCTTTCTTTCTTTCTTTCTTTCTTTCTTTCTTTCTTTCTTTCTCTCTTCCTTCCTTCCTTCCTTCCTTCCTTCCTTCCTTCCTTCCTTCCTTCCTTCCTTCCTTCCTTCCTTCCTTCCTTCCTTCCTTCCTTCCTTCCTTCCTTTCCTTCTTCCTCCCTCCCTCCCTCCCTCCCTCCCTCCCTCCCTCCCTCCCTCTCTCTCTCTCTCTCTTTCTTTCTTTCTTTCTTTCTTTCTTTCTTTCTTTCTTTCTTTCTTTCTTTCTTTCTTTCTTTCTTTCTTTCTTTCTTTCCTTTCTTTCTTTTCCCTCTTTCTTTCTTCCTTTCTTTCCTTTTTCTTTATTTTCTTCTTTCTTTCTTTCTTTCTTTCTTTCTTTCTTTCTTTCTTTCTTTCTTTCTTTCTTTCTTTCTTTCTTTCTTTCTTTCTTTCTTCTTCTTTCTTTCTTTCTTTTTTCACCTTTTTAAGGGGTCACACCCAGCGATGCTCAGGGGTTACTCCTGGCTCAGCACTCAGGAATCACTCCTGGCGGTGCTCAGGGGACCATATGGGATGCTGGGAACTGTACCCAGGTTGGCCGCGTGCAAGGCAAATGCCCTACCCGCTGTACTATTGCTCCAGTCCCCTCTCTTTTTTTTTTATTGAATCACCACGATACCGTTATAAAACTTTCATGTTTGAGTTTTAGTCATACAATGACCAAACACCCATCCCTCCACCCGTGCACATTCTCCACCACCAATGTCCCCAGTATATCCTCCCCTTTTCCAACCCTTCCTCTGCCTCTGCGGCAGACAATTTCCCCCATACTCTCTCTCTACTTTTGGGCATTATGGTTTGCAATACAGATACTGAGAGGCCATCATGTTTGGTCCTTAGTCTACTTTCAGCACACATCTCCCATCCCGAGCGATCCCTCCAACCATCATTGACTTAGTGATCCCTTCTCTATCCCAGCTGCCTTCTCCCCCAGATCTGAGATAGGCTTCCAACCATGGGGCAATATTCCTGGCCCTTGTGTCTGCTGTCCTTGGGTGTCAGTCTCAGATTATGTTATATTATATTCCACAAATGAGTGCACTCATTCTATGTCAGGTCTGTTTCTTACGAAGCGAGTGCACTGTCACTGAACTCTGTGCTTTTCCCTCTGAAGACTGACCTTGGCTTTCATGCAGCGTCCCTGTAGCGTCCCTGGCTCCTGGGGAAGGAAGATCCGGAGACGTTTCTCGTGCCCCCTTGCACTGAGGGGCCCCTCCCATCTATTGGGCTAGGAACTCCCTGCAGTTCCTAGCGCAGTGAAAGGCATTTCCCCCTGTGGCCAACCTGGGCCCGATCCCTCACAGCCCATTAGGACTGATCTTGTGCATGGAGCCAGGAGTGAGCCCTGAGCACTGCTGGGGATGGCCCCGAACCTAAGGGGAAAAAAAAAAAAAAGAAAAGCATTTTCCTTCCTTGTTGGGTCTGAATTCAGTGCTCTGCTGCATCCGACTTCTCAGTCACAGCACCTGCACCAGCCGGTGTCCATCTGCTGGCAGCGCTAGCCTCTCATCTCTCCTCACTCACGCCAGTGACCCGGCCTCCCCAGGGCAGGGCTGCAGCGTCCCTCCGTCCCCGAATGTGCGATCCCTTTTTCATTCCCAGTAACCCCACTGGGTCTGGTCCCGAGCTCCGTTTTCTCTTCTCCTGATGGCCCGAGGAGGACTTGGCCCGGGGAAGCTGGTGTTTGAGGGTGCACGTGCAGCGCTGGGGGGTCTCCCTGGCCAGCCGGGGCGGTCCGGGAACAGCATTGGAGGGGAGGGGAGAAGGAGCAGAGCATCACTGCAGTTTCCCCGTCGAGTGTCCCCATGAGTGAAATGGAACGGAATGAAAATCCCGTGCCCTCGGTTCCCAGAGTAGAAAAGGGGCGTCAGGAGATAACATGCCCAGGTGTGATTCGCTCGCTACTTGCCCATCATTCTTTTTTTTTTTTAATAGTTTATTTTTAATTAGTGACTCACCTTGAGGGTACAGTTACAGATTTATACATTTTTGTGCTCATGTTTCCCCCATACAAAGTTCGAGAACCCGTCCCTTCACCAGTGCCCATTCTCCACCACCAGTAAACCCAGCATCCCTCCCACCTCCCCACTCCCGTCTCCCCCCACCCCACCCTGCCACTGTGGCAGGGTATTCCCTTCTGTTCTCTCTCTCTCTGATTAGGTGTTGTGGTTTGCAATAAAGGTGTTGAGTTTGCCCATCATTTTTGATGTTCTTCGTCACGGAGGCACTGAATCCTGTTTGGCCCCTCCCTGTGTGTTTGTCTACAGTCTGGGTGGGGCTCTGGGGAGCAGGGGGGGTGCTGGGGATGGCACCCACGGCTTCCCTGCACAAAGCATGCGCTCCAGCCCTTTGAACTATCTCCCTGACACCCCTGCCCCCCCCACCCCCTACCTCCTGCCCCCTGCACTTGATGGCCCTGTAATGGGATACAACAGGATGCAGTGTTTTCAGAATATAGTTCAAAGTGTTTTGGCAAACTATGTTGATCATCCCGGAGTGTGTGTTCAGCCCCTCTGAGGGTCTCGCCTCCCTCCCGCCACTTGGCCGCCTCCGCCCTGATCTGCGTCCCTTGGTTTCCGGCTCCCACTTTCCTTCCTGTTTCAGTCACCCCAAGACCTTTTCCAGTTTCCCTCCATCTTTCTAACAGCCCTAACCGAGACCCTTGCTGTGACAGTGACCCTCCCTGGAGGGGACACCCAAGTCGCAGGGGTGTGAGGTCTGTGCCCCTGGTTCCGGCGGTCCCTCTCCCTCTCCCGTCCCTTCTAGACTGAGAGGGCCGCCCCTGCTGTGTCTCAGGGCCCAGCCCCAGCCTTGGAGCGACGCTTCATTTCTTCCCTTGAATTGCTGACTGCGACGCCTCCTTCCCCGTCCCCCAGGTTCAAAATCACATTTCTTCATAACCGAGACTTTCTCATCAAAAAACCCGAAGCCTCAGGGCAATTTAGTATGAGAAGTTTCTGTAGCTGAGGTCTGCACCTGGGGTAACTCAGTTTGGGGAGTTGATTTCATTCATTCCCCACACGCCGGATGCCATCCCATCCCCCACACCTTCACACGGAACCCCCCTCCCTCCCCCCTGAAGAAACACACCACCTTTGCATTTTCCCTCACGGAGTGAGCCAGAGTGGGAAGCGTGCCAATATCAGCGTATTTCCCACTGTGAAACGCCACGCTTCTTTCTCCCCAATCAGAACGGTCACTGTCATTGTCATTGTCACTGTCATCCTGTTGCTCATGGGTTTGCTCGAGCGGGCAACTGTTCTGATTGTGAGTCTTGTTTTTTTGTTTGTTTGTTTTTCTTTTTTGGGTCACACCTAGCGATGCACAGGGATTATTCCTGGCTTTGCACTCAGGAATCACTCCTGGCGGTACTCAGGGGGACCATGTGGGATGCTGGGAATCGAACCCGGGTTGGCCGCATGCAAGGCAAATGCCCTATCCGCTGTGCTATTGCTCCAGCCCCTGATTGTGAGTCTTGATCATGAGTAACAACAAGTCTCACAATCAGAACAGTTTTTTAAAAATTTTATTTATTTATTTATTTATTTATTTATTTATTTATTGCTTTTTGGGTCTCACCCGGCGATGCACAGGGGTTACTTATGGCTTTGCACTCAGGAGTTACTCCTGGCGGTGCTCAGGGGACCATATGGGATGCTGGGGATCGAACCCGGGTCGGCCGCGTGCTAGGCAAACGTCCTACCCGCTGTGCTATCACTCCAGCCCTATTTATTTATTTTTTATTAGTGAATCACCATGAGGTACAGTTACAGACTTACAGACTTTCGTGCTTGCATTTCAGTCATACCATAGTCGAGTACCCATCCCTCCACCAGTGCCCGTTTTCCACCACCAATGGTCCCAGCATCCCTCCCACCACCTCCACCGCACCCCGCCTCTGTGGCAGGGCATTCCCTTTTGCTCTCTCTCTCCTTTTGGGTGTTGTGGTTTGCAGTAGAGGTATGAAGTGGCCATCATGTTCAATCTATAGTCTACTTTCAGCCCGCATCTCCCATCCCAAGCGGGCCCTCCTAGCACCCTTTACTTGGTGGTCCCCTCTCTAACTGAACTGCCTTTTCCCTAGCTTCTGGCACTAAGTTTGTCCCCCACTCTCCCCCACCCCTGCTATCTCTTTTGCTCTCTCTCTTTTGGGCCCCACCAGGCAGTTGCTCAGAGGCTGCTCCTGTCTCTGCACTCAGGAATTACTCCTGGAGGTACACAAAGGACCATGTGTTTGCCGGGATCGAGCCTGAGTCTGTCGTTTGCGAGGCGGATGCCCTACCCACTGTGCTCTATCCCAGCCACGCCCCCTCCCCAGGCTCTCCCCTCCAGTCGCATACGCTCTCTTCATGAAGACCCCTGGACAGAGAGGAAACAGCTGAGAGAGAAGGAGAGGACCAAGGGGAATTGAGTAGACTGTCAGCGCAAATCCCTAACAATTTTCCCTGAGATTGAAAATGGAGGGGCCGGGTAGTCTCCTTCCCCCAGAGACCAAGCGCTCTGGGGAGCGTGGCATGGCCTTGCCAGGTGAAACCCCAGAAACTAGCACTTCCCACCGCCCCCTACCCCCATCTCTGGCCCCGCACTCCAGAACATTGGGATTTATTCTTCCAGGTTCTTTTTTTTTTTAATTTTGTTGACTCACCGTGAGATAGTTGCAAGCTTTCATGCTTGGGTTACAATCTCACAATGATCAAATACCCATCTCCCCATCAGTGCACATTCCCCACCACCAATATCCCCAATATACCCCCCTTTCCCACCCTCCCCCTGCATCCATGGCAGACAATATTCCCCATACTCTCTCTCTACTTTTGGGCATTATAGCTTGCAACACAGACACTGAGAGGTCATCATGTTTGGTCCATTATCTACTTTTCGGCACTTATTCTCCCATCCTGACTGATTCCTCCAGCCATCATTTTCTTAGTGATCCCTTCTCTATTCCATCTGCCTTCTCCCGTCTGCTCATGAAGCAGGCTGCTAGCTATGGGGCAATTCCCCTGGCCCTTGTCTCTACTGTTGTTGGGTGTCAGCCTCATGTGATGTTATTCTTTTTTTTTTAAATTATTTTTTAATTAATGAGTCACAGTGAGGGTACAGTTACAGATTCACACATCTTTGTGCTTGTTTTTCCCTCATGCAATGTTTAAGAGCCCATCCCTCCACCAGTGTCCATTCTCCACCACCCATGAACCCAGTATCCCTCCCATCCCCCCACTCCCATCCCCCCCACCCCACCCCGCCTCTGTAGCGGGGCATTCCAATATGATATCTCTCTTTCCTTTTGGGTGTTGTGGTTCCAAATAAGGGTATTGAGTGGTCATCCTGTTCAGTCTCTAGTCTACTTTCAGCAAACATCTCCCTTCCCGCGCAGGATCTCCAATCACATATTACTTGGTGTTCCCCTCTCTATCTGGGATGACTTTCCCCCAGCGTGTGAGGCCAGCTTCCAAGTTATGGAGCCAACTTCCTGGTATTATATACTACTATTCTTGGGTATTAGTCTCCTACTCTGTTGTTCGATATTCCACAAATGAGTGCAATCTTTCTATGTCTGTCCCTCTCTTTCTGGCTCATTTCATTAGCATGTTACTTTCCATGTTGATCCACTTATATGCAAAGTTCATGACTTCATCCTTTCTAACTGCTGCATAGTATTCCATTGTATAGATGTACCAAAGTTTCTTTAACCAGTCATCTGTTCTCGGGCACTTGGGTTTTTTCCAGATTCTGGCTATTGTAAACAGTGCCACGATGAACATATAAGTGTGGATGTCATTTCGACTATACTTTTTTGTTTCTTCAGGATATATTTCCAGAAGTGGTATTGCTGGATCATGTGATGTTATTCTATACACCACAAATGAGTGCAGTCCTTCTATGTCTGTCCCTCTCTCTCTGACTCATTTCACTTAGCATGATTCTCTCCATGTCCATCCACTTATAAGCAAATTTCATGACCTCATCTCTCCTAAAAGCCTTCCCTCTAAGATCAGGCACAAGACAAGGTTGTCCGCTATTCCAGGTTTTGAGGTGCTACTTTTTGTACACGGAAGCAGTTATGCGCCTGCTGGTTTTCCTTCATCCTTGTATTGCTGCAGACGTTCTAGATAAACTTCCACCTCTCCTCCTCCCAGGCTGCTTTCAAAATCTTCTCTCTAGTTGTCGCCAGCTTTGAGGTTACATAGAGGCAGTGCTTCCCTGATGAGAACTCAGTCAGTAGTCAGATCTATGCCATCTGCATCATTTTGGCCTGTTCGATTTTGTTGTTTGCCTTGCAGTCGAACAATTGAATCATCTTCCTGCTCTCCTTCTCATTGGGTTTTCGTTTTTTTTTTTTTTAATTTATTTATTTATTTTTAATTAGTGAATCACCGTGAGGGCACATTTTGGGTTTTCATTTTGAGTCTGTGGTCTTCTCTGTTTTCCTCTTGTGAGAAATGGGGCGCTTTCTTTACCAGCTTGCTGAGATGCTGGTTCATAGACAGTTTATGTTTTAAGCGCGAGTACGTCTGAAACGTCTTTATTCTTTCCTCACACTTGATTAATAGTTTTTCTGGGAAATATTTCTCTTAGGGTTTTGAAGACGTATTTTTTAAAATTTTTTCTTTGTCTTGTGGCTGTTGCACAAAATCGAATGCATTCTGAATCCTTCATATGGGGTTCTGTTCTTTCTGATTTCCCCTTAGAAAGATTTGACGTTTGTCTCCCTTTTGCTCATATGTGTCAATATAATGTGGCCTGGTTTGGGTCTCTTTTCTCTCTGTTGCCTTGAGCAATTGGTGTGCCTTTTCAGTCTGAAATTTCCTATGTTGGTGCCTGTGTAGTTCTGTTTTATTGGTATTTCCTTCTACTTTATTTCCCCTGTATTTCCTCCCTGGAGAGCCTATCTGGAATGTATTGGTTCTCTTGGATCAATCCCCTCATTTAAAAAAAAAAAATCTTTTAAGAAAACCATTCTCTCTCATTTGGAAAGTTCCTTCCGGTTATCTTCTTTTGTACTGGGTGACTCAGCAGTGCCAGGGTTTGGCAGTGCGGGAGCTCCAGAGTTACCCCATTGTGGTCTGGGGTCTACCACCCAAAGATGCTCTAGGCTGCCAGGGCTATACCCCCGGCAGGCCTTGAGAGATTTTATGGTGCTGGGGATCAAACTCAGGGCCTCTGGGGACGATTCTTGAGCTCCAACCCTTTGAACTATCTTCTTGGCCCTTTGTTGAGATTTCTGTTCGGGTGGGGTGGCACACCTGAAGTGCTTACTGCTTCCTCCTGGCTCTGTGCTCTGGGGTCACTGCCCCCTGCAGGGGAGCACTACTCTGTGCTCAGAAGAGCATATGTGATGCTGCGGATTAAACCTTGGCCGGCCGTGTACAGGACAGGCTCCTTACCCTCTGTGCTCTCTCTCTGACTCTTTTCTGAATTGAAAAGAAAACCGCATCATGGGGCTCGAGAGAGTCCAGCAGGCAGGGTGCTTGACCTGTAACGAGGCCGGCCTGGGTTCAGCCCCCGGCGCTCTCTGTGGTACCCGGAGCTCCTCCAGGAGTGATACCCGAGCACAGAGGCAGAAGTAAGCCCGGAGCACAACCAGGTGTGGCCCCCACACCAAAACAAACAAACGAATCTATCCTGTTCTTGTTTCATTGATATGGTACCTTCCCTTAGTTTTTTATGTAGGAGTTTTTTTTTTTTTTTTTTTTAAATTTCAAGTCTGTTTTCTGCAGTTTGCTCCGCTTCATTCCAGTGTTGGCTGCCCACTGTTAAACTGTGACATGTGACGGGCTCTCCTATCTGCCCAGGGTCCCTTTAGGCAAGAAGTGCACCCATTGTCATAGTGTCCCCTTCCCAAACTTATCCTGCTCACCCCTGCCCCCCCACCCCGTGCCAAGCTTCCTCCTGAAGACCAGGTCTCCTGTCTTTGTTTCTATTGCCATTGCCATTCGACATTCCCCTGCAAGGTTTCTCTATATCCCACATATGAGAGAGGGCCATTCTGAGTCTTTCTCTCCCTCTGGCTGATTTCACGCAACACCATGCTCTCTACCCACGTTGCAGCAAGTTGCATGACTTTATTTTTTTCCTTACAGTTGAGTAGTTTTCCGTTGTGTAGATGTACCATAGTTTCTTTATCCACGCATCTGTTTGTGGGCATTTGGGTTGTTTCACTGAACGTAGGAGTGCAGATGTCTTTTCTGATTTGTGCTTTTGGGTCCCAGGGATGGTGGAGGATGAGGGGCACTGGTGAAGGGGCTGGTGTTGGAATAATGTACGCCTAAGACTCAGTCATAAATATCAGGTAACATTGTAATTCACGGTGATTCAATAAAAGAAGAGTTAAAATAAAAAGGAAAAATGCTTCAAAGCTGCTCTGGAGCTCGGCTAGTTACGGGCCTCGTCTAGGGACGGTTGGGCGGTGGCGTGGGAATCTCACCCTCTGTGTCCTTCGTCTTGTTTCTTTCCCCAGAGGAAAGCTCACATTGCCTCGCTTGGACTAAAAGTCAAGCTGAGCGTTGCTGGCGGGAGCCTGAGGCCAGAGGCAGCAGAGCAGCCTCCTGTAGGGCTGAGGTTCTTACTCATCCCAGGGTTCCACCTTGGCTTTTCTCCCTTGTTTCTGCCCAGACCTGGCACCGACTCCACCTTTAGCTGTTGGTGACGTTTGTGAGTCAGTTCCAGTGACCCTCTTTGATCAGTGCTGGAGGAAAGAAATGACCCATTGTGTAGCTTGATGAGGCTCTCTAGGGTCCCCCACAAACTCCTGATAGGAAGTTGTGACTCTGTAATTCGTCCTTTTCAGGATGAGAGGTGCCTCCTTTCCGAGTGTAGCGAACCCCATTCCTGGCTAAGACTTTCCGATTGCTCTGCTCCATGATTTATTTGCCCAGTGCTCATCTTCCTGCCCGCTCACAGTCTGTGCATGGCCCTGCACTTTCTCTGTTTTCTTTCCTTGGCGATTTAAAGTTCAGAAACCATTCTCTCGCATTCACGTTGGTGGGCTTTCAGGAAGGGGAAGGTACATTAGGACCGTCTCCAACATATTTTTCAGACTGGTCTATAAGCGTCTCTCTCCTGCCATTAAGTCCTGAAATCATCATTGCACTCAGGTTATCAGGAGAGAGGACAGAATCCCCTTATTCAAGTGCTCTCCTTTCCGGTGGAGAGTACCAGAAAGGTTAGAGTTAGGGATTCCCTATTGTGGTCAGAATAAAGATGCCTTCTTAAGAACTCTTTCGATCCTAGTATTCTGTCTTTACGGTTCTCCATTTTTGTTGGGAAAATGTTAAAACTTTGTTCTGTAATCACCAGAAGTATAGTTTCCGTGTCTGAGCCACCAGGCCAGATTTTATGGAAATATTTAGATTGGGGTGTTGGGGGGGGGGTAGGGGAGGAGGAGAATGCTTCCCAAGCGGGGTTCAGAGGACCTGGAGGTTCACTTGTAGGAGGCTTCTGGGAGGCTCAGCCAAGCGGCTGGGTGATTGATCGCAAAGGCCAGAGGGGGCAGTGCTCAGGGATCACCAGGCTTCCACACGGTGGTACTTGTCTTGGAGCAGGGTAGGGGGGCAGTGAGGTACCAGGGATCCAACTGCATGTTCTTCTATCCCTATCTCTCCAGCCTGTAATTCAGATTTATTTTTATTTTTATAAAGTTGTGCACGATGATTTATTACATGTAATATTCCAACACCTGTCCCACTGCCATTGTACCTTACCACCACCATTACTTCCAATTTTCCCAGTCACCACTCAAGACTGCTCCAGTAGCAGACCCTAAATAATTCATTTTATGTTACTTGTTATGAATAATTTTCTAACAATGATCAGAAAAGGTTTCCTTAGAAGGAAGCGAGTGAGGATTGTTGCATCTCCTCTGGAGCCATTAAGCCCTTGTATGAGAGATTACTAATGTATTGTTACAGGTCAAGCCTCATGTGTTAATGTTTTCTTGATCGAGATTGGGTATGTTTTACTTTACATCCCAATCCAAAGTGGTGTGCTACTCCTAGTACACCAGTGGTGTAGAATTTGAGATGTCTAGGAATTCTAAATTTGGAATGGGGTGATAGAGCTGGAGTTAAATTTTTAACTGGATGGTGACTTTGGAGTTCGAAGCATCTCTGCAGCTTGTTGATCTCTTTCCAGATTTATTTGTGAGTCTCTGAGTCATGGCCAATTAATGAGCTTAGATGGCACCAGAGGCAGTTTATGGGTGTGACTGCCAGGCTCCCTGAAGAACAGGGAAATTGGGGGAGGTTGCCCATCCCCAGCTCCGTGGGAGCCTGGAGATTTCGGTCACAAAACCCATAAAACCTGAGTTTTTCAACAGATTCATTCCTGGATGAGACTCGTCCCCAATCTCTGGAGGCTGGCCATGAGCATGGCAGCAATGGTGGAGTGTGGATGTTTTCAGCTGCCGGGACACTGTGTAGGTGGGTGGTGGGCTCACCCACCCTGCTCTGGGTGCCCTGACTGAGACTCAGCCAGACTCATGGTCCGGAAGCCTCTCTGCAGCTTGTTGATCTCTTTCGAGATTTATTGATGAGTCTCCGGCTCATGACCGGTTAATTTAGATTTTAAATGGCCAGTGACATGCAGGGTTCCAGCATCTCTGGGGATATTCATATGAAGGGCAATCTGGACTTTTCAGGCATGCCCCCCCGGCTCCCGTTGCTGAAGTGCCGCATCAGTTGGCACACCTGAGATGTATTCTGGCAGATTCACCACAAAACAAAACTGTGGGCACACATCAAATTCTCATCAAAATAAAAATACGTGTTACGTTTTGCTAAAAGTCCGTGAAAATCACTGGTGGGTTGTGAGAGGCCTCAGTGCTGTTCCTGTCTGCATGGTGTAAGCATAGGCTGTTTGGGGTCTGGGCAGAGAATGGAAGTGCGCTTCCAGCGTCCATGTTGCTCGCTCCCTGTCTGTTCCTCTCTTCCTGCCTCTTGTTTTGTCAAGGTGCGTCAGCATCAGGCCGTTGCACTCTGTAGGTCTGTGAGAACACTGCAGACTGCATAAGTCAGGGTCTGAATTTCAAAATGCAAGGCAGAAATAATCACTGGCCCATCCTAATGCCTTTTATTTCAAGGGTATCTTTGAATGGACGGACTTTCCCTTTTAGTCCGTCAGGATGAATGCCCCGCCCCTTGGTTGGAAGCCTTAGTTGATGTTCGGGTTCCAGATGGATCGCCCAAAGGACCTGTCCCCAACCCAGGACAGACAGAGGCAGGGCGCCGGGGAATCTCAAGTCAGCCAGTCCCTTGGAGATGCGTGGCCTGCCATCTGTGCCTTTGTATTTCCACGGTCATCTCTCCCCTGCGTCATTTTGTTTTTAGATTCACCCAGAGGTCGGGTGAAGGGTCAGTCTCTCGTTTGGGGGGCGAGACGTTGCCCCGGGAGGTGGCGCTGTCAGGACCAGGGTGCGGGTTTTGCCAGCCGACTGGCCAGGGACCTGAGTGCAGGGGCGCCGGTGGAGAGCTCTGAGCCCGCGTGAGGGGGGCGGGGAGGCTGGGCTGTCTGCGCACTGACCCAGGGCACAATCGTGTCTCCCTGCAGGTGAAGGAGAACCTGCTTTCGTGCAAGATGCTGCTGCACTGCAAGCGGGACGAGCTCCGGAAGCTGTGGATCGAGGGCATCGAGCACAAGCACGTCCTGAACCTGCTGGATGAAATCGAGAACATCAAGCAGGTGCCTCAGAAGCTGGAGCAGTGCATGGCCAGCAAGCACTACCTCAGTGCCACCGACATGCTGGTAAGAGAGCCGCCTCCCTGGCCCCGCCCTCGGCGTGTCTGACTTCACGTCCCTGCCATACGTGGCCTTTCTGGGTTCTGAGCCCCTTGCAGGTGGACTCTGGGCCGATGCCCTTAATTCCTGCGTTTAAAACGGTGACAGATAATATTTAAGTATTGTGATAGTGCAGTGGGTAGGGTGTTTGCCTTGCACGTGGCTGACCTGGGTTCGATTCCTCCGTCCCTCTCAGAGAGCCTGGCAAGCTACCGAGAGTATCTCTCCCGCACGGTGGAGCCTGGCAAGCTACCCATGGTGTATTCGATATGCCAAAAACAGTAAAAATAAGTCTCACAATGGAGACATTACTGGTGCCCGCTTGAGCAAATAGATGAGCAACGGGATGACGGTGACAGTGACAGTGATTGTCTGCCTTTGGTAGGAAGGCAAGTAATGTAGGGGCTAGAGGGGTAGTACAGTGGGTAGGTTGTCTTACACACGGCCAACCCGACTTCTATCCCCAGCATCCCATAGGTCCCCTGAGCACTGCCAGGAGTAATTCCTGAGTGCAGAGCTAGGAGTAACTCCTGAGTGTGACCTGAAAATAAACCCCCCCCCCCAAAAAAAAAAAACCTGTCAAAAAGTATAGTGGTAACAAACCAGTATTCAAGTCGTGTTGAAGGTAATGAGAGGTGGTTTTGTTCTTTTTTTCTGGGTCATGCCGGGCAGTGCTGGAGGGCTTGGTGGGGGCATGAGGTGTCAGGGATGCAACCCCCCCCCACACACACTTTGGGCAGAGCATGTACTGCCTGCCCTTTAAGCTGTGGTTGACGTGTTTGCTAAGCTCCAGAGGAAGAATGGTTAATGAATTCTCTTTCAAAGAATGCAGTCTGCCTGAGAGAGAACTTTTGGGAGATGATAGACTTGATATTCCACAAACTCTCCGGAGGAATTTTTATAGCCGCACTTTATTTTCTCCTTCATACTGATAAGAAAGACCGTGATTGGGGCGGGGTGGCTCTGGAAGGAAGGAGCACCCGGTCAGCTTCTCTCCCGGTCCATTGTGTTGCGCTGCCTTTGGAAATCGGAATGAAAATGCAGACAAGGTTGCAGTGGGTGACTCTGTGCCAAGGGATTTAAAAAAAAAAAAGGAGAAATTTGGCCTCTTGCTCCCTAACGCTGGGCTGGGCGCTCCGGGAGAGGACGGCTGTAGCTGCCTCTCTCCCTCTGCACGCGCACCCCACTTTTCAGTCTTGCTCAGTTGACTGCAGAAGCTCTCAGGGACTTACCGGTGCATTTTCCTTTCCGTGATAGCTCTAGAGGCCTCCTGACTTTGTCTCCCCAAATGGGATCGACTGTAACATTGGCAACACAGAGAAGACTTGCAGGGGCTCGGGAAAGAGGTTAAGACCCACGTGGTTCTAATTCATTTACAACTCCAAGAAGATTTTGCAGGGAAGCATTTAAGGAAACTTGGAAATAAGGCAATGAGGTGTGCCGTGAAGTGCCATCATGTATGTAGGCAGGCATGGTTAGGTTAAGAGTCCATTTCTCTAGAGCAGGGGATGTGGGATGTGGGACCGTTTTTCTGTCAAGGCCATTGGAATGTTTTAGCATCGTTCTCAGGCTACACAGTGCTGGCAGGCTTGCGCATCAGAGCCAGACCGTGTGATCTTAGGGTCTTCTAGGGCCGGTGGGCCAGACGTTTCCCACCGTGATCTAAGGGAAGGAGCTTAGTAATTCTTTTTTCTTAAAAGTAGCGGAAGAGCTGGCTATTTCCAGTGTGTCTTTCATAGTGACATCTTCCTTAATGGCAGTATTGGTGTTTAGCAGAAACAAATTTGTCATCTTTCAGCAATTTTTTTGTTTGTTTCAGCATTAAGAATGTCTGCACATGGGGGGCCAGAGCGATAGTGCAGCGGGTAGGACATCTGCCCTTAATGCCATTGATCGACTCACTGACCCAGCGACTGACCATCCACTCTGGGTTCAGTCCCTGGCATTCCATGTGGTTCCCTGAGGCCTGCCAGGAGTGAACCCTGAGCACCTCGCCAGGAGAAAGGCCAGAGTACATCCAGGTGGAGCCAAACAAACAAACAAACAAACAAACAAAAAGAATTTATGCACATGCTCAGTTATCAAGATCCCATAATTCAAATAGATAAACTTGCATATGTATTTGTGCAGCACATACACATCTCTGAATCATGATTTCTTTCAGAAGACCAGCATTTAACTAGTGCCACATGTTTAAAAAATAGGTTATTGTTATTTTTTTTTTCTTGAGGATCTCATTAAATACAACTTAAAATTCTGGGTTGCAAGCAGTTCAGCTCTAACTTAGGTTTAACAACTGCATTATTCATAACGTCACCTGTATGTTCATTCCTCATGCATTCTTCATCGTAGACATTTTCCATTCACGTGTGCGCAGGTTTGGGGCTAGGGGAGAAGGGGAGCCGGCTCCAGTCTCTGGTTTTCAAGGGGAAGAGTCGCGATGAATCTTGAGTGGTGAGATCCTTCCTGTTAGCTGAAGAAGCTGGCGGTGGTGAGAGCAGGGGTGTGGGTCCATGGAGAGTGTGTGTCTCCTGTCTCCTGCCCTTGGCACCCTACCTCCCCGCCCCCCATATGGAGTCTCACCTATCTTCTGCCCGCTGGGTGCTGTGTTCACCAGTTCTAAATGAACTGTGAGTTGGGGAGGAGTGTGTGTGGGGGAAGAGTGGACACCTTCAATGATGAGATGCATTTTCTAGACGTTTCTTCTGTTTGAGGTTCTTTACATATTCCGAAGACTAGTCTTTCATTAGTGGATTGTAAATACCTTTTCTCAGTTTGTGGTTTATCTTTTTACTTTGTTGATACTTTGTTGTTGTTGTTGTTGTTATAAAGTCTTAATATGGTAAACCAATAATTTCACAGTGCTTTTCTTTTGCTATTTCATCTTAATGAATTCTTTTCCAGAGTTGGAATGTGAACTGCTTTTGTTATTTATCCACTGAGAATCTTTATTTTTTTTAAAATTATTTATTTGTTTTTTTAAATTTATTTTATTGAATCACCATGTGGAAAGTTACAAAGCTTTCAGGCTTAAGTCTCAATTACACAATGCTCGAATACCCATCCCTTCACCAGTATTCCACCACCAAGAACCACAGTAAACCTTCCCCCCACCCCACCCCAGCCCCCCACCCCGCCTGTGTAGCTGATAAATTTCACTTTACTTTCTCTTTACTTTGATTACATTCAATTTTTCAACAAAAAACTCACTATTATTGTTTGGAGTTTCCCCCCCCCCCCCGCCCCACCACTGAGAATCTTTATATGTGGTATTTATATATAAGTTTGGAGCCTAATTTCAATCTCTTAAATTTTAATCTTGTCTATCTACCAGTCACTTGTCTCAGATCATTTTTGAACCAGTTTCCCACTGCTTGCACGATGCCGTCTTGCTCACCTAACAATTTTCATAAATGTGTGGCTGGTCTGTTTCCGAGCTCTTTCTTTTGGTGGGTTGTTCTCTGTATCTGCACCAAAGCCCTGCCATTTCAGTCGCTGTCACTTCGTGTCTTGATAGCAGGTGAAATACTCCCGCACTTGCTCCTCAACCCTTTGCTTCTCCAGATGTATTTCAGTGTCAACTTGTTAAGTTCCATCAAAACTGTGATGGGATTTTGATTACATTTCTGAGCACTTCATCCTTGGATCCTGAATGTTTCGGTGAACAGGCTGTGTCTCTTTCATTGATGTCATTACATGTACATATAAGTGAAGAACTTTGTGGTGACAGTATTCTGTAGAGGTACTACATGAATTTTATTTTGTTAAATATATTTCTGGTTGTCACTTTTTTGGTTTTTAAAAACTGTAGTTTTCAGTTTGTCTTGTTTTGGGGTCACGCCTGGTTGTGCTCAGGGATCACTTCTGACAGGTTCAGGGGACCACATGGGTTTGAAACCTTCCAGGATTTGAACCTGGGTCAGCCACTTGCAAGGCAAGCACCTTACCTACTGTACTATCTCTCAAGTCTCTAAAAGTGTAGTTTTTGATTTGATTTTCTAGCCATTTGTTGCAGACATATAGCAACACGATAGGGTTCTTGTCTTAAATTGATGTTCTAGTCCCTGAACCACACCCAATCCCGTCTACCTAGCAGAGGATCTTTTTACACTTAGCTGGTATTGCTTCAAGTCTCTGAAAGTCCCACATAGCTGGATGTTTCTCTCTTCCTTTTAAAGAATGTGTGTTTTCTTGTGGTTAGAACACCTGGTCAGGGTTTGATCCCTGGTACCCCATGGCCTCCCGAGCATCACTGAGTGTCGCCCTGGAGGTTCCCGAGCACTGCCAGGGTACCACCAGGTTGGGGCAGCATCTCACTCAGCCGTGTGCCTGGTTGCCTGAGTCTAACTAGGAGGAACCCTGGGCCCCCTCGAGCATCGCTTGACACCACCCCCAACCGTCCCCAGTAGAAACAAATCCTTGGGCAGATACTTTTCCTCTTGTTCTCGCAAGTGGCATGTGCTGGTTTTGACAGACTTGCCGTGGTTTGTGTGCGGGCGTGGGTCACCAGGCTTCTCCCTGAGCTCTTCTGTTTTGCCCCGCGCCCAGCACCGTGCACCTCCTGCGGTTACAGTTCACAGGCCGTTGGCCACCGGGAAACTCTGGCAATGAGTTCCCTCTCCCAATCAGAGAAATAGGCATATCCTCCATCGGACTAAGTTTTCTCCTTTGACTCGATGTGTGGTTTCTTTTCCTCCCGTCCCCCACTCACTCCCCGCAGTGGAAAGCTTTGCTGGTTTCTGTATTTTGGGGGGCAATATTTGAACAGACCATTTACCCAGATGACTCCTGGCGCAGATCCGTCCCAAACATTGGGATGTTGGACAAATCAAGAGCCTTGTAGGCCACACGTAGCTTTGGGGTGGCTACCCCTCCCAGTCTCTGCTCCCCATAACAGCCCTCACCACACCAGCCCACCCCCATAACAGTAACGCCTCGGTTTTAATTTAAAAAATCATCCCAGAATCAACCCTGTAATCGAGAGGTCAACAAGGTTGCATGAGCAGAAGGCAAAGGCTAGGCCCTGAGTCCACTGTGAGGCTGATCCACGCCAGGGGCAGCTGTGCAGTGGGATGGACCACAGTCGGACACATGAAATTAGTTGTAGTCAGAAAGGAACCAGGCATGCTTGGGGTTCATGTCAACCCTCCCAGTGCTGTAGGAGAGGAATTTCCCTGAGTACAGAGAAATCAGAGATACTGCGTCTTGGTCTTCAGTGGAAACGCCATCTGAGTGTGTCCGTGACTTGTATAGGAGAACAAACACGACACAACTGAAACGTGAGTATTTGAGGAAGTAAATGTGAGAGTGAAGGTTCAGTTCCAGTACTGTTCAGGAGGTTCAAGACCTAGAGAGACACGATAAAGCTCTTCACCAAAGTTGTCTAAGGGAAAGTTTCCCCACTAACACACACACACACACACACACACACACAAATGAACTGTTAAGCCAATCTCAGAATATCTAATGTATACTGAGTGTTGCTTTGTGTTGGTGCTATTTTAAAAAATTGCCATTCTGTGCTTTACAGTGCTGTCAGTGGTGGCTTCTTATACACATAAATCCAGCAGCACACTCACCTCAGCACTGAGGAAGGTAGCCAAGATATGGAAACAGCCCAAATGCCCACCCACTAATGAACATTGGTGCCATTTTAAGTACGCTTGCTAGCATGCTTAGTTCTTGCAGCGTCCCTCAGAGAGATTTCTGATACCCATCTTACAGATGAGGACATTCCTTTGCAGGATCTGGGGTGTTGGCATTAGGAAGATTCTGTGGATCTAAACTTTAAGGTGTGTTCAACAGGTTGAAAAAAAAAATCACCTTTACTTTGTCCTTTGTATTTTGTATTTAAGGATGAGGAGTCAAGTCCTCTTTGCCGTGGTCTCATTGACGTTTCTGTGAAAAAAATCATGTTGTGTTTTCCTGGCAGAGAGTCTCTTGCCCCCTTGCCTGGTTGTCTTCCCCGGGGCCCCTCGGACGGGGTGGGCCTCAGTTTCTCTCCTCACCCCGAGCAGAGCTCCTGAGGCCGAAGACCTCCTGAACCTAGCCACAGCCATGCTCAAGGCCCCTCTCCAAACGTTCGGACGAGCCTCATGCATGAAGGAACCGGCAGAGGAACCCAGGTGTGTGAGCCCCGGGGCTGAGACCTCCAAGCCTGCTTGGATCGGGACTGGACCTCTTCTGCCCATATTCCCCCTTTCACAGTAGTTAGGTGGTCACACCCAGGGACTGCCCCTGGCTCCGTGTAATTCCATCAACGGCCAACATCCAGAGACTATAAAACAAAGCTCTGGAAGATATCTTACTACCTGGTTCTCTCTCTGGGAGAACCGGGCAAGCTACCGAGAGTTTCCTGCTCACATGGAAGAGCCTCGCAAACTCCCCATGGCGTATTCATATGCCAAAGCCAGTAACAATGATGGATCTCATTCCTTGACCCTGAAAGAGCCTCCAATGCGGCACCATGGGGAAGGACAAGTAAAGAGAGGATGAGGATGTGTAAAGAGAGGCTTCTAAAATCTCAGGGCTAGGACAAATGCAGACGTTACTGAGACCATTCGAGAAAATTGATGATCAACGGGATGATGATGATGATGATGATGATGATATGTTTTCCCATGGTTCTGTGTTACTAGAAACAAACTGAGTCTTTACTAAAAGACATCCTGGAAAAGTGAGGCCCAGACCATCTGGTCTTCAGCCCCCCTGCTTCCCTTGGGCGTGGCTATGGAAACATTGTGTGTTTCCGCCCGGGGCTGGGTGCACTTGTCTAAGTCATCTCATCATTCCTACGCAGGCGGCTCCATCCTGAGTAAATGCATCAGCTCTTGCGATTGCTGGTTCACCCCGAGACGGGCCTGATAGCTTTGGAGTCAGGCCCCTTCGATGGCCTCCTTATTTCTTCTTGGGATATGATAACCCGAGCATCACGTGAAATAATTAACTTGTCACGATGCGGAATATCTGCACATGGGTCTGTCCTTTTGTTTCCTTCGACCCCTCGAACAGCTGCTGCTGGCTGCTGAGGAGCTAGAAGGGGCCCAACTAGGGGCCCGCATCCGTCACGTTGCAACCGGCGCCTTGATTAATACCGTAGCCTGTAGCTTCGTGATACGTACGGTTTAAATGAGACCTTTGCAGTCATTGTGTGCAGCGGATGCAAGCACATTAATGACATAATTTCTGGTTGCTGCATCACATTTCTGCAGTCTGTCCTTTGTATTCCACTCACATTAATTGAAGTAATTTTGCCAGTGAAGCGTGTTTCAGACCTCTGCATTTAAATTGAAATTTTAATTCCCTTATTGTCTCAAAAAGACGGCTGAAGATGCCTTGTTACAGGTTTCATTATCACTCAAAACACTCCAGCTGCTGGTTCTAATGTACGATGACTGATTAATTCTGGGAAGAATGATTAATACAAGAATAGCAGCTTCTTCCCCGTGGCATGCACTAACTGGGAAGGTATTTCATGATAGTATTTCCATGAACTTTTTTTTTTTAAAGGAAAATTTTTGTGAAAGTCTACCTGAAACTAAAATGGCACAGATGAGCTTTGAAAAACCACTTACATGAGTTCTGATTCATCCACCCCTAGAAGTCAATTCATAATTGCATTCAATCAGTGGAAACCAAGCCACTGTGAGTAGTTTTGAAGCACTTTAGCTGACAGTCACAAGGCTTGTGACTAAAATAATTTTTTTTTTTCATTTTGAAGTCTTTCTGAGATGGTAGAGATTTTGAGTGTCTCTTAGTCATTTTATCTTTAAAAATTTTTTTCCCCCTATTTCCATGCCTTTTAAAGCAAAATCCATATCTGTGTAGTCAGATGTAAGGATTGTTAGGGTAATTGTAATAATAACGTATTTATGTAGCTGCCGTCTTCCCAAGGATCCCAGAGTGCTTTGTTGAGAGGAGCGGAGGAACTGTTTCACTTAAACATGGAGAAAATGTGGATCTCGCCAGTCAGGCAGCTCCGTATTGACTTGCTTTTCTGTTTTTATTTTGGGGGCTTAGGCGGTTCCCCTGCAGTGCTCAAGAGGCCCGGGGACTCCACCTGCAGTTTTTAGCCAACCCGCCTGGCTGTTGAGTACTAAGGCCCGAGGAGGAGGGGCTCAGCGCCCTGTGGTGCTGGGGACCTCCAGGTCACCAGGCTACCCTACCCCAGGGCTACACCTGGCAGGACCTGGGGAACCCTGTACTGGGATCGAACCTGGGTCGGATACACATGCCAGCCCTGCACTCTAACCACTGCACTCTCCCGCCTCTAAGGTAGCTAGTTAAGTGCGTCGTTTTCTCCGATGCCGTATTTGAAGTGCGTTGTCAGCCCTTGCAGTTTGCCAGCTCCTCAGCAGTGGGTTTGGGTGTGGGTCAGCTGGGTCTGTGTTGAGTCCTCACACGCCCGGACGAGCGCACTCGGGGCTGACCAGTGACGCTGAGGCGGCTGAAAGTTGGGAGTGGAGCAAAGGACACGCTCCCGAGGGTCCTTGGAGGAAGGAAACAAGGTATTGTTCTGTCTCTGCCGCACACGCAGTGCAGCCAGTGCTGGGAGATAGCGTGTGATTCTGAGTGCAGCGGGGAAGGGTGTGGTTGCTACACACCCTTTTTGTGCTACAGCCCAAAAAGCTCACCCAGCTAGACTTGTGTGGAGCAGCGGGGCTGCTCAGGGTAACCATTTCTGCCCTGCCGGGGATCAAACCTACAACCTCACACACGCCAGGCCGGCACCCTGCCGTGGAGCCACATTCCCAGCGCAGGTGTCTTTGATTCCATTCTCCTTGGCCCTGCCGTGGAGCCACTCGGCCCCCATCTCCCTCCTTGACGGGTCAGTGAATGTTTCATAACAGTCAGAGGGATTCCTGCAGAGCTAGGATTTGATTTTTTTTTTTTTTTTTTTTTTTGCTTTTTGGGTCACACCCGGCGATGCACAGGGGTTACTCCTGGCTTTGCACTCAGGAATTACTACTGGCAGTGCTTGGGGGACCATATGGCGGGATGCTGGGATTCAGACCCGGGTTAGCCACGTGCAAGGCAAACGCCTTACCCGCTCTGCTATCGTTCCAGCCCTGGATTTGGTTTTATTTTTCCTCCAGAAAATGAGGCCAGTCCACTCTTTTTTTTTTTTTTTCCGATTTTTGGGTCACACCCAGCAATGCACAGGGGTTACTCCTGGCTCTGCACTCAGGAATTACTCCTGGCAGTGCTCAGGGGATCATATGGGATGCTGGGAATCGAACCCTGGTTGGCTGAGTGCAAAGTAAATGCCCTACCTACTCTGCTATCGCTCCAGCCCCAGCCTACTCATTTTCATTTATTTTGCTTTTTATTTATGTATTTTTATTTTTTTGCTTTATTTATTTATTTATTTATTTATTTTTTTGCAATGCACAGGGGTTATTCCTGGCTCTGCACTCAGAAATTACTCCTGGCAGCACTTGGGAGACCATATGGGATGCTGGGAATTGAACCCAGGTCGGCCGTGTGCAAGGCAAACGCCCTACCCGCTGTACTATCACTCCAGCCCCCGGCTGGCCAACTCTTACATGTGAGAGCAAGATGGCACTGTTCGTTTTTGTATCGGGTGGGCTGAGCATGGATCATTTCAGATTCTGCCCTCAGGCCGCATCAGGGACCTGTTCATAGCATCCGTGGCTGCCTCAGGGTGGACGGTGTGATTGGGCACGGGTCAGCTTGTTGCCAGACCTACACTTCGTTAATGGGATCTGTTCCTCTTCTAAGCAGCATAATTAAGAAGAAGGTAGTTATGGGGTTGGGGTTGGTGGGGGGTTGGAAGCATCTCCAAATTGTTGATTTGAATGGTAGGCTACTGGATACACTGTAGCACTGTATCACTGTCATCCCGTTATTCATCGATTTGCTCGAGTGGGCACTGGTAATGTTTCCATTCGTCCCCGAAATTTTAGCAGCCTCTCTTTACTCATCCTTCCCCATGGTACCACATTGGAGGCTCTTTCCGGGTCAGGGGAATGAGACCCATCATTGTTACTGGTTTTTTTCTTTTTGCATATGGAATACGCCACAGGGAGCTTGTCAGTGTGGGCAGGAAAACTCTCAGAAGCTTGCCGGGTTCTCTTAGAGGGAGAACTAGACAAGAAGAGCTTCGGGGAGCATTGTTTTATAGTCTCTGGATCTTGGCCATTGATGAGATTCCAGGGTGCCGGGGACAGTTTGAGGGTGTGACTGCCTAGCTATTGGAAAATGGGTTTGGATGGAGTAGGCCCAGTCCTGATCCGAGGAGGCTTGGAGATCTCAGCCCCAGGTCCCACACACCTGGGTTCCTCTGTGGGTTCCCTCATGAGTGAGGCTCATCTGAATGTGTGGAGAGTGGCCTTGAGCATGGTTGTGACTGGGTTCTGGAGGTCTTTGGCTGCCAGGGCTCTGCTCAGGGTGGGGAGGGAACCTCAACCCACCCCCTTCCGAGGTGCCCCAGTGAAGACAGCTGGGCACGGGGGCAGGAGACTTTGCCAGGCTACTGGATATTAATCAAGTTTTTCTGTCAGTGGGAAGCTTGCAGGACCAGGAACGGTGAGAGAGTCAGTTTTGCTCTTATAGGTAGGCAAACGGTGATCGTACATCGGCTGTTTTGTTTAATAATCAATGTACCCATGAGAAAAAGGGACCAAAACATTTGTTTTGCACAAATGTTTCTCATAATTCACAGGACTTTAATGATTTTCGCCCCTCCTCATCACAACCCTGGGAATGGTATTAAGGGGTCAGCTCTATAAATACCAGGAGCCGAGACTTTCTTGTGAACTTATTGGACTTAACTTGAAAGTGGCTCAATGACTCTGTAAATATATTTCAATCTTTCCTATAGATTTCTCCACAGCAGGACAAAAAATATACATGTATCAGTGATCAATAGTGAACTAATCACTATTAAAACCCATTTGTTCCTGTGTAGAATACTGATTGTAAAGGCCCACGTCAATATTCCATACTAAAAAATTTTCAGGAAAGAATCCCCTCCAGTTTTTTTTTTTTTGGGGGGTGGGGGCACTTTGGCCACACCCAGCTGTGCTCAGGGCTTAGTCCTGGTTCTGCACTCAGGAATCACTCCTGGTGGGGCTCAGGGGGTCGTATGTGGTGCTGGGAAGTCAACCAGGGCCGGCCGTGTACACGCCAAGTGTGCCCTGCCCTCCGTACTGTCTCTCCTGACCCCCGCCCTCCCCCAGTTTTGATAGACACACAAGTGCCTTTATTGCTTGCTTTCATTGTTTTTCATTTTGTTTTGCTTTGGGGCCACACCCAGCAGTACTCAGGGGTTCCTCCTGGCTCTGCACTCAGGTATCACTCCTGGCAGTGCTCGGGGGATGCCAGGGATCCAACCTGGGCTGGCCACATGCAAGGCAGATGCCCTGGCTGGCGGCCCATGCTGGCTTCTGTTGCTGATGTGTGTACTGTGAAGGTGACCTTGGCCTCAGAAGAGCTATAAGCAAGAGGGAGAAATGATGAACAAGTGATCTCTGATCAGTACAGTAAGAAAGAGGTGGGAGTGGGATCCAGGATCCTTGTGGGGGGAGAGGGTGCGTGGGCAGCTTTGCTGTTTCAGAAGGGAGGTCAGTGGGAGTGCTTCTAGCTTCATTTGGGACCCTCACTGCCTCAAGCACTTGTGTCTGATCCTCTTTTCAGAAAGATTTAGTGAAAGCTGAGAACAAAGTGATGAAAAAAAAATTCATTGAGTAACCTTGACTTTTTTGTCCAAAGTTAAGTAGGCTTAGTGTGGCAACATTTTTTTTTTTCTTCTAGAAAAAAAAAAAATTCCATACTTTTTCCAGGTGCTATTGCCTACTTCTCAGTGCTTTTATTTTTTCATTTTTGCATGCATGTGGTGCCAAGGATTGAATCCAGGGCTTCATACCTACCTGCAAGGCAAGTTCTCTACTGCTTAGCTTCCTTCCAGCCCCTAGCTACATATTTGTTTGGTTTTGGTCCACACCCAACGTTGCTAACTAAGAGCTTCTGGGTTTGTACTCAGGGATCATTCCTGGCAGTGCTAGGGGACCCTACGGGGTGACAGGGATAGAACCATGGTTGGTTGTATGCAAGGCATTGCCCTATCCACTATATTATTGCTCTAGTTCCTGCTTTTGGAGGGAGTTGTTTAGCCACACTATTTGGTAGGCGCAGGTTCTTCCTGTTTATTTTTATGATTTTTTTTTTAAGGCCATGAAGACTTTATTTTCCTTTAAACACACCAAAGACTTCTTTAGTTTCTTTTTATTTTCTAATTTTGTGCATCATGGTTTATAGACGGTTATTAGCAGGGTTTCACCCAGGTACTGCCCCATCAGCACCCCCTCCATCCCGATGTCCACTTCCCCCCACCCTTATCCCCGTGGTCCCCCCCACAGGCCCTCCCCCCTCCTGTGATGAGCTTCCTAGGTCGTCAGTTTGTTGTCCTCAATTTGTTAATCCCCTGCTCATCTCCTGCCAGCGAGGGCCAGCATTGTGTGTCTGTCCCTCTCCTTCCGACTGGCTTCTCCCAGCGTGACATGGTTTTCCACAAAAGTGGATTCACGTGCAAAACGTGGAAGGTTTTAAGAGGAAGTTGGGGTGTATTGTGCAGTTCAAATAGATGGATCTGGCCCCTGCCCAGACCCCCAAGGCTTCTCCTTGACACCCGCATCCGTGACATCACTGGTCCTGTCCCGATGCTGTCCCGGGCCCGTGTACGGCTTCCTAGGTCCCATCCCGCACACGCATGACGGCCTGGTCACCTCCATGTCCTTCCTGCTCTGGTCCATGTGCCGCCCTCTGTCCAGTGCACGCTTCCCCAGTCTGAAATCCTGTCGCGGGAAAGGTCCTGACCCTCGACCCCGCTGTCCGGCTTTACTAGCTTCTGCCCCTGGTTATGTGGCAGCTGGTGAGACCCCCGTGCTGTGTTTGAGGCTGTCCTGGCTTTCCAGGCCTCCGACCACGGTGTGTGTGTGTGTGTGTGTGTGTGTGTGTGTGTGTGTGTGTGTGTGTGTGTAAGGGGTGAGACTCCCGTGCACGGTGTCTCTCACTGTCTACTCAGTGTCTGTCACCGGAGTTTGAGCCCTGCCTGCGTCTGCTGCCATTCGGGCCAGCCGGCCCTGCTTGCATGCTGCCATCTGTCCAGCCCTGCGAGCCCTGCCTGTGATTGGCCACTTGCCTGGGGTGCTGGAGGCTTCCTCCTATCCGCTGTTACTTCCCACGCCCGAGAGATCCCCCCCGGCCTGTTTTGATTGCCTCCCTGTTCAGTGGGTGAGACCTCAAGTGCCCGACTAAACTCACGTTTCACCGGGCGCTCAGCGTTCCAGCTTTTCCCTCCCTCTCTCCAGTGCCATCCGCGAGCCCGCAGATTTCATTCTGACGGCTGAGTGATATTTTCCACTGTGTGTATGTTGCAGTCGTTTGCTCTGGACAGCAGATCTCGGGCACTTGGGTTGCTTCCAGATTTGGGCTGTGTAGTGCTGCGGCGAAGATTGGGGTACAGATGGCTTTTCTAAATGGAGTCTTTGGATCCTTGGGTAGATCCTGCTGGGTCATGTGGTTTTGTTTTTTTTTTTCTTTTTGGGTCACACCCGGTGATGCACAGGGGTCACTCCTGGCTCATGCACTCAGGAATTACTCCTGGCGGTGCTCGGGGACCATATGGGATGCTGGGCATCGAACTCGGGTCTGCCGCGTGCAAGGCAAACGCCCTCCCCGCTGTGCTGTCGCTCCAGCCCCACTTCCTAGTGTTTCGAGTAGTATCCATCTTGTTTTCTAAAAAGGCTGGAGCAGTCAACATTCCCAGCAGCAGTCACCGAGGGTCCCTTTCCCCCCACCTCACCGCCAACGCTAGTTGTTTTGTTCTTTGTGTTGTGTGCCGGTCTCACTGGTGTGAGGTGATAGCTCAATGTTGGTGTTTTTTCTTTTTGTTTTGTTTTAAATCCAATCACCATGAATTCCAAAGTTACGAAGATGCTCATGAGTGAGTTTCAGGTGTAGGTTGTTCCAACACCATTCCCTTCACCAGTGCCCTAGTTTCCTTCCCACCCCTGCCCTACCTCTGAGGCAGGAACTTTTCTTCTCCCCTCTTGCCCTAGTGTTTCCTTTCTGAACTTAGCCCCTTCACTCCTGCCCCAGCGTCACGCTTCCTACTGAAGACCAGTTCTCCTTCTCTTTGTTTCTTTGCCTTCGGGTGTTTGATATTCCCCTGTGAGGTTCTTTATATCCCACTATTGGAGAGATGATCTGAGTATGTTACTTTCTGTCGGCTTATTTCACTCAACAGGATGCTCTCCAGATCATCTCTTCTCCCCATTTTTAAAAAGGGTCAGGTGTTTTTTTTTCCTTACAGAGTTCTACCAGTGCTTTATATTATATAAAATCCTGCAGCAAATTTGACTTTATCTTTTTTTTTTTAAGGCTGCATAGTATTCTATTGTGTACGTGTACCATAGTTGGTTTATTCAGTCATCTGTCCATGGGCATTTGGGTTGTTCCCATACTGTGGCTATGTATACGGTGCTTCCCTGAACATACCAGTGCAGATGTCTGTTGCATTTGGGTTGTTCCCATATTGTGGCTTTGTATATGGTGCTTCACTAAACATGCCAGTGCAGATGTTTGTTCTAATTTGTGCTTTTGGGCCTTTGGAGTTTGGTCCTGGAGTGGACTTGCTGGGTCATATGGAAGCTCAGTTGTTAGTTTTTTGAGGAATATCCATATTGTCTTCCAGTAAAGCTGTACAAGTGGACATTGCCATGATCAGTGAATGAGGATCTCTCTTCACCCACATCCCTGCCAGTACTGGTCGTGATGGTTCTTTTTGATGAGTGCCAGTTTGTGGTATGGGGTAATATCTCATTGTTGCTTTGGTTTGTGTTTCCCTGATGATTAGTGATAATAGAGTATTTTTTAAAATGTGCTTTTTTGGCCATTTGTCTTTCTTTGAAGAAGTTCCTGTTCATCTCTTCTCCCCATTTTTTGAGAGGGTTGGGTGTTTTTTCTTGGAGAGTTCTACCAGTGCTTTATGTATCTTGGATATTCACCCTTGTCTGATGAGTGGTAGGCAAATAATTTCTCCCACTATGTGGGGTGTCTTTGTATTCTGGTCATCATTTTCTTTGTGGTGCAGAAGCTTCTCAGTTTAATGTAGTCCCATTGGTTTATCTCTGCTTCCACTTGCTTGGTCAGTGGCATTTTGTCCTTAAAAATGCTCATTATTAGTTTTGTTTGCATTTCCCTGATGATAAGTCATGCAGAGCATTTTTTCATATGCCTTTTGGACATCTGCCTGTCTTTTTGATATAAAATTCTGGTCATTTCTTCCCCATCAATTTTGATGGTTTTAAAAATTAACCTCTCATCTGCTCTCCAATTTGCTACTTTTCTCCAGCAAATGGAAATGTAACTTATTGCACCAAATCACAGCAAGTTCAGCAACTTTCAGTTGGCACCTATGACTCTAGGGAGTGATCTCAGAACTGTATTGGATCTTTCTAGAATTTTGATGTCCAAGTCATGCTCCAGGTGGAGTTGAATCGAAACCTTCAGGGGTGGGGCCCTAGCTTCAGCAATTGCTTATGTTCCCTGGGTGGTTTCGGAGTGCAGGCCACTGGTGTAGGGCACAGCTTGTGCTGTGCAAATAGAGCCAAATCACCCTTGAATTCATGCAACCCAACTCTTTTTTTTATTTTATTGAATCATCATGAGATACAGTTATAAAGCTCTCAGGTTACAGTTTCAGTCATGCAATGATTGAGCACCCATCCCTCCACCCGTGTATATTCTTCACCACCAATGTCCCCAGTATCCCCACCCCCACTCCACCTTCTCAACCCTCCCCCTGCCTCTGTGGCAGATAGTTTCTCTCAGACTCTCTCTCCACTTTGGGGCATTATGATTTGCAATATGGATACTGAGAGGCCATCATGTTTGGTCCTTTGTCTACTTTCAGCACACATGTCCTATCCTGAAAAATTGACTTAGTGGTCCCTTCTCTTTTCCAGCTGCCTTCTCCCCCAGCTCGTGAGGCAGGCTTCCAACTATGCAACCCAGCTCTTAAGTAACTAGAGAGCAAGTGTTTGCCTTAGAGCCTTAGACAGTGATGGTGCTAATACCTTTCGTGTCCTTGTGTTTTTGGCTACCCTGTTGTCAATGCACAGTGTTGAGATAGAGCTGATGAGAGTGATCACTCACTGTATCACTGTCATCCCGTTGCTTATAGATTTGCTTGAGCGGACACCAGTAACGTCTCCATTGTGAGACTTGTTGTTACTTTTTTGGCATGTTGAATACGCCACGGGTAGCTTGTCAGGCTCTGCCATGCGGGTGAGATACTCTAAGTAGCTTGCCGGGCTCTCCGAGAGGGATGGAGCAATTGAACCCAGGTCAGCTTTGTGCAAGGTAGATGCCCTACCAGCTGTGCCGAGAATGATGTGACTTTTTTTTTTTTTTACTCGCTTGTTTGGGTTGTCTTTGGGCCACACCTGTGGTGCTCAGGGCTTACTCCTGGCTCTGCAGCCAGGGACCACTCCTGGTGAGGCTCCAGGGTGTGCTGGGTTGAACTTGGTTTGGCTGTGTGTAAGGCAGTTGCCCCACCTGCTGTACTATCTGGCCCCTAGAAATGGGACGCTTGTCCTGATTCTGTAACCTGATTAGATATTCCATGTGAGTTTTGTTTAATGGCTCTTCAGTGTAGTCTGGCTTGGCACTCTTCAGAGCTGTGATCTTGGTGCTCTGGTTCCTGTGGCTTTGCAGCAGCTTTTGATCTCTCTTGTTTCAGGGATATAATGGATTGAAACTGGGACTCAAACTCATTGACAAGTGGTTGCTACATACAGCTTGGTAAAGGGCAAAGAAAATGGATTTAGAAGTCAGATACTGTTGTTCTACTTTATTTTGGGTGCTCAAATCCTGTGGTGCTCAGGGACTCCTTCTGGCTCTGTACTCAGGGATCACTTCTGCTGTTTCGTGGGGAGCCATAGTCAATGCTGGGCATCACATCAGTGTCTGTTGGGGACAGAGTCGTAGTATAGCCAGTAGGGTGCTTGTCTTGCACACAGCTGACCCAGGTTCAATCCCGGGCACCCCAAATGGTCCCTCGAGCTTCTCCAGGAGTGATCCCTGAGTGCTGTCGGGTAACATTGGTTTGTCCGTGCTTCTCCTGTGGGGAGCTTAGGTTCATTGAGTTGCACCCATCACAGTGCTCCCAAGGCACACCCAATTCCAGCAGGCACTCCTAACCTCTCCTTTGTGATCTTTCCCTATCTGTTTATCATAAATATCCCCAAATCAGACATTGTAACCTGTAGGTTAGATCTTCTGGGGGCTCTTTTGTATCTTTTTTGTAGATGCAAGTGAAATATTGCCTTTCTCTTTCCTTTATGTCTTTGCATAGTTTATTTTAGAGCAGTATCCTTTTTGTATAGACACAGGAAGAAAGTTAATGCTATGCTTTATTTTTATTTTTTATTTTTTTTATTGAACTATCATGAGATACAGTTACAAAGCTTTCATGTTTGAGATTTATGAAATCTTACAATGATGAATGCTATGCTTTTGCAACATGGGAGTTAACTGACTCCAAATAATATTTACTCCTGGGCATTCATCATATTTACTTGACTTAAACCTCAGTTGCCCTTACTTCCTAACATGCCAAAAGGGGGTCCTGGAGAGGGACAAGAATAGACCCAGGGCAGCTGTAAGCCTGTAAGCGACCCTAGCACCAAAAAAGGGACAGGCTAAGCACCATCGGAAGTATAGTAAGTTAAAAGCATGGTCATGGAACGAAGTCTGTCATTACCCAAAAAGAAGTAACTGAATAAGGATCCTGCTGGGGTTGGGAAAGACTGACCTGGCTCGAGGACTGTAGACTGGGATACATAGAGAGGTGTCCCCAGGAAGAGCCACCCTTTAAGCTTAAGGCATCTCTTACTATATTCATATAAGATGACTAGAAATATTGGTAATAAAGTAAATTTAATATGATTGTTTAAAGGGATTACAGTTAAGGAAAGGAGAAAGCAGTGCACCCTTAGATGGAATCCCACCCATGAGCGAATCTCCTAGTGAGAATCTAGAGTGCTGAGTACCCAGATGAGATTTTGTTCTTGAATTAATCTCCTAGAAGAAATTTCTCTGAAAGAAGGAATTTACATATGTCTATTGTTATGATCATGTTCAATCACACTTATGTGTACCCCCACCCCTTCACGATTTCTGTGTGACTAACTCTGTGAAAATATGGTCACTGATTACCAACCGTCCTGTGGCCCCTTCGTTCCATCCGTCACTGTTGGCCTGAACGGTTCTCAGTGGCCAAACTCATGGATGCTTGAACTCACACAGAGCCAGGAGTAAGCCCTGATCACAGGCTGGTTTGGCTCCAGAATAAGAAAAAAAAAATCGCCCCTCAAACAAATGCCACATGCAAGGCGAGCATCCTACCTCTGGACTATCTCTGACCATTGATTCAGGCTCTCACCCCCTAATGCAACAATTTACTGTTCCTAGGAGCTGATTCAAATAAAATCATCTTTCTCTCTCGCGCACCCCTCCACCTCCCCTCCCCTTACACACACACCCATGCACACCCACACACCCACCCATACACACACACACCATCCTGCGGATCGTCCCAAACTTTCTTGGCCTACCACCATTCCTTTTCAAAAAGAAAAATTCACGGTGATTAGATTGATCTAGGTGTGTGTGTGTGTGTGTGTGTGTGTGTGTGTGTGTGTGTGTGTGTGTGTGTTTGGTAAAGAACTCCGTTTCCTCAGAGCTTCAGCCGCCTTCTGATTCTTCGTGGTTGCCTGTTTCTCTCGCCCTCCATGGTGGGATCTTGACAGTGCGAGCTGGTAAAGAGCTCTGTGAGTGCCGAGTGTTTCTAATGGATTTGGGGCTCTTGGCGGAGGGGCTGAAATTATTTGTATATGTGTGAGCCTTAAGTGAGCCTCACTGGCCTCCTTTGCCAACTCTTCAGAGGCCTGTAACTTTTGGGGTCCCAGAACCAAATACAACAAATACAACGAGAAAGCCACAGGGCTCCAGTCCCCTTGTTAAATGAGAATGTCTTTCCGGGTGGGTTCTTCCCTCATATTTTAAACCTTGACTTTTAGGGCTCTCGTTAGGGACACCGATGGGAAGTGAGGATTTTAGGGATCGTGGTATTAGGAACAAAGCAGGTTTTTCTTTTATCCCTATTCCTACGCTTTTCTATAAGCCGTTACCATCCCTATCTTTCTCACAAGGTGGTAGGTGTAGTTAAATTTTGTCAAGAAAGTGTGAACAGCTCTCTTCAAAGTCCATTTGGAAACTGTAAGACTTTCAGTGTACTATTATGTCTCTGAGGCAT